>NC_061508.1:290002433-290161945 GCF_022539505.1 Lolium rigidum
GAGCAAGTCTGTTTCCAGGTGCAGCTGAATTGACAACTCCGCTGTTAAGGCTTTCAAGTATTCTTTGTCTCCCCTTGTGTCGAATCAATAAATTGGGTAATACTTCCCTCGAAGACTGTTGCGATCCCCTATACTTGTGGGTCATCAATGATCTAGAGCGAGTTCTTCCTTATGTCTTTCTTCTTCAACCTCTAGCCTTGGCTAAGTTCTTGAGGAAACCATCCGGAAGTTCATCCCATCTAATCACAAACCCTCCCCCGAATCCTCTAGCGTCCATTCGGCCCCAACTTAAGCCATCCTATGGCATCTGTCTGTTCACCACGACGACAGGAGTTCTCTTTGCATTGCATTGTTTTCTTATACATGTGTCTTTATTGTTACGTCTTCTACATTGGCTTTTCCTCATTTTTTATTTTTTTGTTTTGTAGATTTGTGATCAATGCAACACACCTTATGCAATTAATGGAGCTCCTCCTGCTCCTCAGAATGTTCCTTTTGTTCAAGTCCAGCCTTCTTATCAACATCCTCCTATTGTTCAAGGTCAGCCCGCAGCGCAACTACCTGTTGTTCCTCAAGCTCAGATTGCACCGTGCCCGCCTCATGTTGCTCCGGCTGAGATTGCACCCCACCCGCATCATGTTGCTGTTCAAACCCCAAGGATAGCTCTGTACCACCCCATGCTCCAAACCCAACCCCTGTTGCAGCACCCCATCCTCCAAGCCCAAGCCCCGTAGAAGTTGATGCTGATCTAATGGATTTGTCCAACAAATGTGCTGAAGGATATGAGATTTTCAATAGGGAAATGACTCCTACCAATTCAATGCATTCCTTCCCTTTCCCTGTTTTTCAAAGTGTTGCGTCGGCAACAACTCCATCCCCTACCCGTTCAGCCGGTCATACATGTATTAAACCATCACCTTCTTGTGTATATTGTCATCCTCATTTATTCATTGGTTGAATTATTTTAGCTAACAACTTATATGGTGCTTTTTTGCTTCATGTTTTGTAGCTGCGGAGTTTCAGCAAGTGGATAAAACTTTTGATGAACTAACCAGTGGACCGAGCACGCACGAAAAGAGAAAAACGCACAGAAGGGTGGCCATTGATTTTGATAGTGCTCCCAAGATGAAAAAGGTGAAGGTTAAAGCCGATGCTAATGCACTGTGCACGAAGTATGTGTTGCATAAGCAGAAGACCAAGAAACCAAAGGAAGGAGATTCATAGTAAGTACCATGAATACATGTCATGTGAATCTTTGCATCATTAGTACCAATAAATTGTTGTATACAATTTAATTTTATGATTCAAAACTCTAGTATTGGAAATGTTGAACATGCTTTCTTCCTGGTAGGTTACTCTATTCATGGCTAACTTTTATCATTATCCAACTCCATTAAACATCCCATCATGTTTTAAGATTGGAGGTTTCTTCACTACATAACAAAACTGGCAAGCTTCTCTAAGGTCTCGTGGAGACTTGTGTAATGAAGTCATGGCTTTGTACATTGAGAATTTTAACATCTCACACAAAACATCTAGGAAATGCAAGAAGTACACCTTCTCCTACATAATGACTGTAAGTTTTGTTTGCATTTTATCGTATTTATTAGTTTCCTACTAAATGTACATGATGTTACAATATTGCTACATGTTACTGTCATTTCCTTTTCTCTTATCTTCATCATGTAGGATCTACTGTCCGTTAATCTAGCTAGGTTTTTAACCCAGCCTTAACTGCTTGAGAGATTCAATAGAGCCTGTGACGATTTTTTATTCAATGAAGGGTTCAAAATCATCAGAAGCTTTGCTACACCGTGTTGACAAAATTGTTAGTGCTTCTAACTTCATTTGTGTAGCTCTTCAGTTAATGTATCAATACTTGCGTAGCATCAATAACCATGTGTTATTTTTTGTTTTCTATGATATGGCAGATTGAAAATTTTGCAAATCTTGTTAAGAAAACAAAGATTATAAAATATGACCTTTCTTTTTTCCCCGTGTCAACCTTTCAGAGTACCCCCAGCAAAAAAACAAAGTAAGCTTGATTTTCTATATTTTTAAAATTATTATCTTTTTTGGTTGTTGTGTGCTGTGGGGGCAATTAATATGTACCATTCTCGAAATTATGTTTTTACACATCTTTGACTGTGGGTTCTTTGTGATTATCTACATGGAAACCTTTGATGGAAATATTATGAAGTTTTTTGTACCGGTTAGGGATCTGAACATGTCTCCTTATTATATTGCACCGAATCAATACCTACTTCCTTCTATTGCTTATGTTGGTCTATTCTACATTTTTGTTTGTGGAGGACTACATTCCTATTCTTCAGAATATTGTTTCCGCAACATGCCTCCGAACGAAATCGACACCGCGGAGGCAATTGCTGAGAAGGCTCCTTGAATGTGTGCAGAAGTGAATTAGCATCAGCTAAACTGAAGCTTAGGAAATATGTTTCATCTGTTGGTTCACTTGGAGCGTTGTTCTAGGACGTAGCATTTTGGAGTATGATAGTATTTTGTAGAGATATAGACATGTCTTCTGTCGACATATGATCATTTTGGTGTTACCTAATGTTTTCTAACTATAAGATATGATGGAGAAAACATGTGCACATCTGGTGTGTCCTGGTGGATTTATGAAGATACCAATGTCTCTAGACCAAATGTGTTGGTTTATTTTTTTTCCTTATTGTATCATACTATGCTTTTTTATGTTTCATGCTTGCACTATCATTGCACCATGAAAAGTGAGCACAATTTTGTGTCATCTACATATTGGTAGTAGTGCTTTCCTAGAGAACATATGCATCAGTAAACCCATAATGTACAGTACCAACTATTAATATGTTGGAATTCCTTAAATATTTTGCTACATTCATCATCAACATAACCATGCTTCCCATCATTAGTACCAATGTTCGACTTGCTTACTAAAATTGTATCAAAATAATTTTCATAATGTTGGATATTGCCATTTGTTTTGCACCATCATTTCCCCCATTCATATTCTCTTAAATGATACACTTGCAAACAAATTATGTTGGAAATGAATTCCATTTTTTTCACACATATTTAAAAAATGTTGGAGTGCTCCACTAAATTTCTCATGGAATATATAAAATGTATCATGAAGGAATACTTTTTGCACCATGGAAATACTTAAAATATTACATATGTTCTACAACATAGCAGTGACCCCACTTCAAACATACATATGTGCCATGAAAATGTGTGACCATTTCTATTCAGTGCCTCCTCACGGACCATATCTATACAATGGAAACTGTGTTTACAAACAAATGTATGGTTCTCCTTTCTTTTTTATCCTGTTACTTTCTTGATTCATAACATCATTGTTTTTGTACCACGATTAGTTTTATTATGCACCATATAAATGACATAAATGTTACTTCATCCAACACAAATAAAACTTTCTATACACTTGTAACAAGCTACATAAGTAATTCAAATATAGTAGTTCTGCATATAGAAATGTGTCAATACATTTTTAAACTCAGCATCTCATTGTAAATGTGTATTCCAAGTATGGTTTCCTGCATAATTCAAGCATCTAGAAAATGTATAAATACACAATGTAGTAGCTATGCATTGCTTGGTCCATCACCGTACGGTGGTTTCACTCCGCTCATTGAGATCGCGGTCTTGAACCATCCACAAGTGGAGACATTGTGGTCGAGGTCCTTGTAGTAAGAACACTTGGCTGGCGCTCTCTTCTTCGGCTCATCATTCTTCTTTGGCTCCTCCTTAGATTTCTTCTTCGCCTTCTCCTCTCGTTGTTCCAAGAGTGGCTTCTTCCTCGTTGACTTCTCTGGTGGCCTACCTTTTTGCTTCCGACGAACATGGTTCTTAAGTGTATCAGTATTACCTCCTTCTCTTGCAAAATTTCCTTCTGATGGTACTTCATGTTATTCTTCCTGATGTTTTGCTTCTCCATGATACATATGCGATACGTCATGTTGTTGGTGGTGCCGCTGCGTTTCCTCCTATTGCATTTATTGTTGTTTTTTTTAGCTTCTTATTGATGTTATTTTGATTCCTTCTGGGGGCAATGTGTTTCTTATTCTTGCTGCCGCATCGTTGCATCTTGCTGAGCTTTGTTCCTTCTCGCAACCACAATGACCGGTACAATGTTGTCAGCTACATCTGAGAGCATCTTGTATTTTTAATCACTGAAGCATGTGTCTGACCATGTCAGTTTCTATCACAATGAGTTGTACTGGAGAGTATTTGTCCATGGGAGCCCGAAGTCAATTGGCGCACTCCTTCCAACCAGGCTAATAGTTGCTGCTTTTGACCACCTCTCTAGCATGTATCGATCATGTATTACTTGAACATTTATTTGTACCATAGACCTGATTATGTCTGAACATATTATCCCATTCCTTTCAAAATAATGGTAGCTGCATGAATGTGTTTCATCCTCTAGGATCACTTTAACCGGGCACACCCTTGTTGTTGGGTTGAAGCTAGAAACAAGCTCAAACATCATCTCTTGTCATTCAGTACCTTCCAATGAATTCAACATCTAACCAGTTGAGGCAGTTACCATCTTCTGAAACTTGACAAACACAGGGCGTGTGTAACATGCGAGTGTCTGATTCTCTATGTTGTATGTGCATAACAACAATGTTGCGACAAACTAAAAAATTGCACCCGAATTTTAGGGAAAAAGCTGCATGCATTTCAGTTCTGTATTGTTGGGTTGGCACATACAAATTGTACCACAAACAAGTTTCACATGTTTTTGATACTAGCCAATTTTGTTACGTGACAGCAACCAAGTTTTAAAACTTATACATGGTTACTTCTAGTACTAAAGTTTCATTTGATGTATCATGTCATATATTGTTCCTATCATATATAAAAATTATACCACACAAATATTTCACATGTTTATTATACATAGCTTCTATGTTACATGCCATGCAACCAGCATATGCAAGATGCCACATTACTGCTTCAACCAAAATGCATCATTTGATGTACTTAAAATGCAGCAGGAAGCAAAATGTGCGGACTTACCGGCCCCACAGCGGTGCTGAAGTCATTTCATCTGGGAATCCAACATTATCCTCACGGTCAAGCATCGTCTCTTTGCATAGTTCATACTGCCGCACAAATGTCCACACAGAGTGACGTGGGTTGATACGTCCAATTTGCATCACTATTTTATATCATATTTTACTGTTATTCATTGATATATTTCATATTTAGAGGTGATACTTATGTCATTCCATCTATTTTTGCATGTTTGATGATTATTGGAGAATTAGCCACCGGAGTTAGGATTCTGCTGGAAAAAGGACCGTCAAGACACCATATTTTTGTAGAACAAAAATTCCAAGAAAGTATACAGAAAATCCTATTTTGCCAGATGACGGAGGAAGCCAGAAGGGGAGGAAGAGATGGGCCAGGAGGGGGCCAGACCACCCCTAGGCGTGGGCCAAGCCTTGGCCGCGCCTAGGCATGGTCTGGGCACCCTGGCCCACCTCTGACGTCGCCCCTTGCGTATTTCAACCCCACAAGAAACCTAAGACCGGGGAGCGACCAGAGAAATGTTCCACCGCCGCTACGGGACGGATAACCAGAGAGAGAAGCTCTCCGGTAGGTAGAACTCTGCCGGGGAAATTCCTTCCCAGAGGGGGGAAATCGTTGCCATCATCTCCGCCATCGAGCTGGACTTCATCAGGATCATCATCACCATCATCTCCACCACCAGTACCACCATCACCGCCGTCTCCACGTTGTCCCGCTGTAACATCTTGGGTTTGATACTTGTCTAGGGGAAACTTTCCCGGTGTTGATTACTCCTTGTAGGTTATGCTATTGAGTGAAACCATTGAATTAAGGTTTATGTCCAGATTGGTATACATCATTATATCACCTCTGATTATGATCTATATGATGTCTCGTGAGTAGTTCGTTTAGTTCTTGAGGACATGGGAGAAGTCATGTTGTTAGTAATGGAACTATGTTGAGTAATATGCAATGATTTGATATTTAAGTTGTGGTGTTATTCTTCTAGTGGTATCATGTGAACATCAACTACATGATACTTCCCTTTATGGGCCTAGGGGAATGCATCGTGTATTTGGCTACTAATTGTGGGGTTGCTGGAGCGGCAGAAACCCAAACCCCCGTTAGGAAACCAGTGCATGAGGGAGTGTAGGATCTCAAAGTTTAAGGATGTGGTTAGATTTATCTTAATTACTTTCTAGTAGTTGCGGATGTTTGCAAGAGGTATAATCATAAATATGTATTAGTCCAAGTATGGGGTAGTGCATTAGCATAGGTTCACCCACAACACTTACCAAACAATTGAAGATTATTTAGCTATGTGAAGCGAAAGCGCATGAAGAAATTCCCGTGTGTCCTCAGGAACGTTTGGTCATCATAAGTAAAACAACCGGCTTGTTCTTTGTTCTAAAAAGGATTGGGCCACTCGCTTCAATTATTATTACTGTATTTTATTTACTCGTACTTTATTTATCTGCAATACCAAATACACCTGCAAACCTATTCGCTAGTGTTTACAGAGAATCCTCTGTCAAAACTGCTCCTCGTTGGGTTCGACACTCTTATTTATCGAAAGTACTACGATACACCCCCTATACTTGTTGGTCATCAAGACTATTTTCTGGCGCCGTTGTCGGGGAGTGAAGCGCTATTGAAGAGTGGAATTGGTAAAGGTAACTTTTACTGTAAGTGCTGTTTTTTATATCTGTCTGCTCCTGCTTTATTTCATTATGGAGACGTCTCTGTTTGAGTCTCTATTTGGAATTACTACTACCACTGTTACGGTAGTAGATGAACCACCGCGTGGTCAATTGGATCCTTTTAAAATACCTACGAAAATTGTTGAACGTGTTATGAATAAATTCTATTTTGGAGATGGAGCTGTCCATCTGGGTGATCATTTACTCTTTATACATGAATTATGTGAGTTGTTCGATTCACAAAGATCGGAATCAAATATATAATTTTTGGCCTCAAGATGGAGAGAGTATTGCCCAAGCATGGGGGAGATTGAAGTCACTAATGCTCAAATGTCCCATTCTTGAGCTCCCCAGTAATATTGTTATTGATAACTTATATGCAAGGCTTTCTCTTCATGATAAGGATTTATTGGATGCTTCTTGTTCTGGATCATTTCCACGTATGAAAAAAGAAGCTAAATGGGATCTTCTCGATCGCATTCAGGAGAATACTGAAGGATGGGAGAATGATAAAGGAAGAAAGTCAGGTATTAATTATGATTATGAATGCATTGAATCTTTTATGCAAACTGATGACTTTCGTAATAATAGTGATGTTTATGGTCTTGATTCTCAAATTCTTGCAAATTGTTTTAAGACTTTTGCCTCTTATCTTGATGTTCCCAAAAAGGAGTGGAACAAGTACCATGCACCTTATAAAGATATTGTTAATTGTGTTCCTGCTATAAATATTGAAGTTTGTACTACTGATCGTGTTTTGCCTGAACCTTATATTGAGAAATACCTTTCCCTGCCAAGGTAAAGTAACAATCTATTGTAACTAGTGTGGTTAATAAAAGTAAAAAGAAAACTATAGAATCTGATGAGCAAATAACAATTGAACTTGCATTAGCAATAGTAAAGTACTTGGTTGCTGAAAATGTAGAAGATGGACATATTATTTTCTGTGAAGATGCTTCTAATATTGTTTCACATCCGACTTAATCCAAGAAAACTAGTGTTCCTATGCTTTCTGTCAGAATAGGTGATCATTGCTATTATGGTTTATGTGATATTGGTGCAAGTTCTAGTGCTATTCCTTATGAGCTTTATAGGGAAATTATGCATGAAATTGGTTCTTGTGAACTTGAAGAAATTGATGTGGTTATTAGCTTGCTAATAGAGAGACCATCTCTTTGATTGGTATTGTTAGAGATGTGGAAGTTTTATGTGGTAAGATTAAATATCATGTTGATTTTCTAGTACTTGGTTCAGCTGCTAGTAAGACTTGTCCTATAATTTTTGTTAGACCTTTCTTGAATACTTGTGGTGCTATTATAGATTGCAAGAAGGAGAAAATTCTTAATAAATTTGATGGAGAGTCTTATGAGTTTAATTTTTCCAGGTTTGCTAAAGATACTTATAAAAATAAATTGCCTAATGAAGATTTTAGAGTTGAACAACTTGCCTCTATGGCTCTTGCTCCTAACAATGCTTTACAGCAATATATCGAGGACCACGAAAGTGAGGTCTTTATGGAGGAAAGAAATGAAATTGATGAGGTTTTTCTTCGTCAACCGGAGATGCTTAAGCACAATTTACATGTGGAAGACTTGGGTACCACGCTACCACCTAAGGAGGATCATGTTTTTGATTTAAAACCTTTACCTGATGATCTTAAATATGCTTATATTGATGATAAGAAAATATATCATGTTATCATTAGTTCTAAACTTCCAGGACATGAAGAGGTAAGATTATTGGGCGTATTGAAGAAGCACCGAGGAGCTACGGAATATACTCTTGATGATTTGAAGGGGATTCCTCCTACTATATGTCAGCATGCTATTAATATGGAACCGGATGCAGGTTGTTGAACATCAACGCCGTTTAATTCCTAAGATGAAGGATGTGGTAAGAAATGAGGTATTGAAACTTCTTGATGCTGCTATTATTTATCCTATTGCTGATAGTAGATGGGTTAGTCTTGTACATTATGTCCCTAAGAAAGGAGGAATTACTGTTGTGCCTAAAGAGAAAAATGAACTTATTCCTCAAAGAGTAATACGTCTATAGGATGTTCATTGATTATAGAAAAGTTTACAAAGTTACTAAGAAAGATCATTACCCTTTACCTTTTATTGACCAAATGTTAGAAAGGTTGTCTAAGAAAACTCATTTTTGTTTCCTTGATGGTTATTCTGGATTTTCTCAAATTGTTGTTAAAAAGCAAGATCAAGAGAAAACCACTTTTACTTGTCCTTATGGAACTTATGCTTATAGACGTATGTCTTTTGGTTTGTGTAATGCTCCTGCTACGTTTCAAAGATGCATGTCTGCTATCTTTCATGGTTTTTGTGAAGAAATTGTGGAAGTATTCATGGACAATTTCTCCGTCTATGGAACTTCTTTTGATAACCGTTTGCACAATCTTGATAAAGTTTTGCAGAGATGTGAAGAAACTAATCTTGTTCTTAATTGGGAGAAATGCCACTTTATGGTAAATGAAGGAATTGTTCTTGGACATAAAATTTCTGAAAGAGGTATTGAAGTCGACAGAGCCAAAGTGGAAGCAATTGAGAAAATGCCCTGTCCCAGGGATGTTAAAGGTATTCGTAGTATTATTGGTCATGTTGGTTTCTGTAGGAGGTTTATTAAAGATTTCTCTAAAATTTCAAAGCCTCTTACTAATCTTCTCCAAAATGATGTACCTTTTGTTTTTGATGATGATTGTAAGGAAGCTTTTGAAACTCTAAAGAAGGCTTTAGCCACTGCTCCTACTGTTCAACCACCTGATTGGAATTTACCCTTTGAAATTATGTGCGATGCTAGTGATTTTGCAGTAGGTGTTGTTCTTGGACATCGAGTAGATAAGAAGTTGAATGTTATTCATTATGCTAGTAACACTATTAGAAAACAGGCAATCAGTGGCGCACCACTTTTTGTCATCAGTGGCGCACTAGTGGTTCGCCACTACTATCACGCCACTGCTAACTGTTAGCAGTGGCGCACCAGTGATGCGCCACTAGTAAGGATACTTACCAGTAGCGCACTAGTAGGTGCGCCATTGGTAAGCTATAAGGTACGCCATTGCAACGATGTAGGGTGCGCCACTACTGCTGAATAAAATAGAAAATAAAAAAAAGACGGTGGATCTGGGTTGACCACTTTACACTAGAGCACTTCTACTTTATTACAAATTAGACTAATTACATTTAATACAACCAAAGTTTCTAATCTTTGCAGCCGGCACCCTAAAAGAAAAGAAAAAATGCAATCAAATCCTCTCAGCTCCGCAGCCGGACTCGTTGACGGCGGCGGCCGTGCTTCTCGGCGAGGCGGTTGGTGGCGTGGACATAGCGGTCACAGCGGCGGTGGCAGGCTGCGAGCGCGGAGATCAGATCAGATCCGCCTGTGGTGGCGGATGCCCGGGAGCGCGTCGCCGCGCTCGATGTCGTGGACGGCCTCGACGTGGGCAGCATCGTCGGTGCGGTCGAAGGAGGCGTCGGGGAAGGGCATGGCCATGAAGATGCCGCACACCACCTTGCGGCGGGGCGCGTCGAGGCGGCCGGCGTTGCGGTTCTGGGCACGGGCGCGGTTCACCTCGTGGCCAGGCTTGATTTTGATGCCGGCGACCTTGGAACCCGAGTGGGCAGTGATGGCGCGCATGGGCCCGCCGACGCCGCAGCCGACGTCGAGGAGGTGGTGGCCAGGCTTGGCGTTGAGGAGGTCAGCGGCTGGCGTCGCGGTCACCTCGTGCCGTCGCGGCCACCTCGTGTCGTCGAGGTTCTAGCTCGCCGTGGAGATCCACCACGCGCCATCGCGGATCTAGCTTGCGCCATCGCAGATCGAGCTTGCGCTGTCGCAGATCCCATCGCGCCGACAGGCTGATATGGAGAGGCGTGGTGCGGTTTCAAGAAGGGAAAGGGCTTGGTGCGTGTGCGGTGTGACTTGTGCGTGTGCGGTGCTGTGGGTTGGTGCGGTGTAAAAATCCAAACGTGAGCTGCTCTAGTGTATTTGTTTTTATCTCTGTATGCGGTGTGGCTGTGCTGGTGCATTCGATCCGCTGTGCTGGTGCAAACGGGAGCTAAGACACATGGATTTGCTAGTGTAGGGTGTGTGCGTGCAGTGGTGGGTGGTGGTTTGGGTGGGCCCAAGCCGGTAGAGGCACGTGAGGTGCGGAACACGAGTGGCGCAGCACGTTACAGTGCGCTATTGTTGTTTGGAGCACAGTGGCGCACCACATATAGGTGCGCCATTGCTACTGCTAACCTAAGATCTATCTGTAATCCAGCTAAAAAATTAGTAGTGGCCTATCAATATACTAGTGCGCCATTGGTAATAAGGTACTAGTGGAGCACCACTTATTGGTGCGCCACTGCTAACTAGTAGTGGCGCACTACTTTTGTGGTGCGCCACTGACATCCATCTTACGGCTAGGCCTTTTCCTAGTAGTGTAAGACGCTTGATGCTGCTCAAAATAATTATGCTAGTACTAAAAAAGACTTTTTTGTTGTAGTCTTTTCTTGTGATAAGTTTAGACCTTATATTGTTGATTCGAAAGTTACTATTCATACTGATCACATGCTGCTATTAGATACCTTATGGAAAAGAAAGATTCTAAGCCTAGGCTTATTAGATGGGTGTTGCTTTTACAAGAGTTTGATTTGCATATTGTAGATAGGAAGGGTGCTGAAAATCCTGTCGCTGATAATTTGTCTAGATTGGAAAATATTTCTTATGATCCTATTCCTGCTAATGATAGTTTTCCAAATGAACAATTGGCTGCAATAAAAGTAACCTCGCGTGAGAGTCCTTTTTATGCTGATTATGCTAACTTTATTGTTTCCAAGTACTTGCCTCCAACATTTACAGCTCAGCAAAGAAGGCAATTCTTTTATGACTTGAGGCATTACTTTTGGGATGACCCCCACTTATACAAAGAAGGAGTGGATAGTATTATGAGAAGATGTGTTCCAGAATATGAGCAACACGAGATATTGAGAAAATGTCATGGTAGTGCTTATGGAGGATATCATGCTGGAGATAGAACTGCACAAAAGGTTCTACAATCAGGTTTTTATTGGCCTGCCCTCTTTAAATATGCAAGAAATTTTATTTTATCTTGTGATGAATGCCAAAGAGTTGGTAATATTTCTAGACGCAATGAAATGCCTATGCGTTACTCTCTTGTTATTGAACCATTTGACTGTTGGGGATTTGAATTTATGGGTCCTTTTCCTCCTTCAGAAGGTTATACTCATATACTTGTTGTTGTTGATTATGTTATTAAATTGGTAGAAGCTATACCTACAAAGAGTGCTGATGGTGAGACCTCATTAAAAATGCTTAAAGATGTTATTTTCCCTAGATTTGGTGTGCCAAGATATCTTATGACTGATGGAGGTTCTCATTTTATTCATGGTGGTTTTAGAAAGACCCTTGCTAGATATGATGTTAATCATAGGATCGCTTCAGTCTTTCAACCTCTAAGAAGTGGGAAGTAGAATTATCAAATAGAGAGATTAAATCTATCTTGCAAAAGACTGTTAATAAATCTAGGAAGAATTGGGCTAGTAAGTTAAATGATACTTTATGGGCTTATAGAACTGCTTATAAAAACCCTATGGGTATGTCTCCTTATAAAATGGTTTATGGAAAAGCTTGTCACTTGCCTTTAGAATTAGAACACAAAGCTTATTGGGAAGTGAAAGAACTTAATAGAGACTTTAAACTAGCTGGTAAGAAAAGGTTGCTTGACTTGAGTTCTCTAGATGAATGGAGGAATGAAGTTTACGAAAATGCTAGACTCTTTAAATAGAAGGTTAAAAAGTGGCATGATAAGAGAATTCTTAAGAGAGAATTCCATGTCAGTGATAGAGTTCTATTGTATTGGTCTCGTCTCAGATTTTTTGCAGAAAAATTACTCTCGAAATGGGAAGGACCTTTTATTATTGAAGAGGTGTATCCTTCCGGTGCCATAAAGATTGCTCCATTGAAGGATAACACTACACAAGTGGTGAATGGGCAAAGACTCAAACATTATATTTCTGGAGATTCTTATAATGAAGATATTGATATTATTCAAGTGGTGACTCTGGAAGAATTCATTAAGGAGCAAATCTAGGAATCTGCAGAGTCTGTTTTCAAATAGGTAACAGTTTTAGTAAGAAAATTTTCACGTGAAACTTCCCAGTTTATTTTTTTGTCGTTTTAATTAAATATGAAAAATTACGAGACGGAAACAGGTAGGAGAAGGTGCCCAGGGGCACTAAACCACCCCTAGGCGCGGGCCAGCTCCAGGCCACGTCTAGGCATGGTCTGGGTGCCCTATAGCCCCTTTACGACCCAGTTTCGCCTTGTTCGCTTCCTTTTGTTACGAAAATTTTTGCTATATAATGCCCCGTACGGATCCCCCGAGGTCCGTATATCGTGTTCTCATCGTGTTTTCGTTTCGTTCTGTTTCTGCCAGGATTTGTTCTCGGTTTTAGAGGTACCATGGTCTCCACAAACAACAACAAGGGCAAGGAGCTGCCGGAAGATGATCTCCAAGATCCCAAGCCGGTGGAGGAGGTCACGAGTGAAGCTGAAGAGGAAGTAGAAGAAGACCGACGCTCACCTGCTAGCACCATCATTGCAAGTATTGGAGTGGTTGAAGACCCTCTCAAGTTTAAGAAAGGAGCACGGATAAGTGCAGAAGGAGGGATTCCACGTCACATCCTAGCAGAGAGGACATGGTCTTCAAGCAAATGTAAACCCCTCCATACTTTAATTCATAAGCATCAATTCGAAAGGGTGCCTAGGGCGGAGTTACCCTCTGGATGGGATATGGATCGTTCTAACAATGTATGGAAGGGAATCTCTGAGTCTGAGGAAGAATGGGGGAATAATTCCAAGAGCTAGGATTCACAGTATGACAGATTCATGAATTGTATTGATCACAACATGGAGTTGATTCGTATTCTCACCTACTAGATTGATGAGTTAAAGGAACTGGTTGATAAGCTTATTAAGGATGCACCACCACCACCAAATGAGTAATTCGTCATTGGTATTAGCATCCCCTTGTCTTGTTCCAAGCTTGGGGGAGTGCCGCGATATCACACTATTATCTTTTGCCTATTTACTTTTCAGTAGATTCATATCATGAGTAGTGAAGTTATCATATATGTTAGTTTGCAGTGTGGAAGTATCTCTCCTTTAATGGATTATCTATGTATCCCTTGGTGTGAGTTTCCATTATGGAATATTAATGAGAAGTTTTTATCATTTACTTTCTGCACATCTTATTTTAGTTTGCAATTTCTGTCATATGATTAATCTTGTTGGTTACTATTGGTATCACTTTGGGAGCGTCAAGTAATTCTAGTTGGTCTTGGAAAACTTAGCATTGGTCAGTAGCAACATTAGTTTAAGGCTTAAGTAGAAAAGATAGAAATACATGTAGATATATTATTCCATTATCTTTTTTTCTTGTTGGCTCATAAGCTTAGTATTCTCAAGGTTGAATCGTTTGTACTTCCAAGGAAGATTGCATGATTGTTTTCTATCACATGCATATTTGTTTATTTTGCTCAACTCTTATGCTTGCTACCCAACCTTGCTAGCCAAAGACATGTACTGAGAGAGAATGCTTCTCGTGCATTAAAACCTTGAACCAAAAACCCATGTCATTTGTGTCCACCATATCTACCGAACTTGATGGCACATTTACTTTCCTGCACTTAATAAACTTGAGCCATTGTGACTATCTTATGAAGATTATATGCTTACAAATTGTGAGTTGGGAGTTAGAACAACCATGCTTTCATGGGGCACGCTTTCAACATTGCACATATTCCTATTTAGTTGATGCCATGTTCTTTTGTTTATGGGTGCTTAGCGGTGCGAAATAAAATGGAAACTTGTAAGTCCATGGAGTTTGTATATATGTTAGAGAAACTCCTAGGCTGCCAATTTAAGCCATGCATCATTCATGGTGGAAATTTCTAGCGAACCATAGTGAGCATTCTATGAAGCACCTTCAATAAAAAGCTATACCCATAGTAAATAAAAGGATTGTTGAGATGCTCATTGTATGTTTGTCTTGTCATTTTGGCATGGGATTGCTCCTATGCAGGAGTACTTCCATATCATGGGGCAGGAGGTACCTCATTGGCGTTCTCAAGGATACATATGTACTTACAATGACAATAACTTATTTGCGACCTAAATTGAGTAGCATGAGGTTTAGGTACTCGTATTCAAGGGGCATGACATTTTCAACTTCAAATTTTGTCAAGCATATGACTCATATTTGCCCTCACATTAACTTTAACCATTCAAGATGCTTATGATAGGGGTAATGATAGCTCAAAGCTAATGAGTGCCTGATGGCGCGTGATGCACACGTCCGTTGGGAACCCCAAGAGGAAGGTGTGATGCGCACAGCAGCAAGTTTTCCCTCAGTAAGAAACCAAGGTTATCGAACCAGTAGGAGATGAAGGCCACGTGAAGGTTGTTGGTGAAGGAGTGTAGTGCGGTGCAACACTAGGGATTCCGGCGCCAACATGGAACCTGCACAACACAATCAAAATACTTTGCCCCAACTTAACAGTGAGGTTGTCAATCTCACCGGCTTGCTGTAAACAAAGGATTAAACGTATGGTGTGGAGAATGATGTTTGTTTGCAGAGAACAATGAGTGCAGTAGATTGTATTTCAGATGTAAAAGAATGGACCGGGGTCTACAGTTCACTAGTGGTGTCTCTCCAATAAGATAAATAGCATGTTGGGTGAACAAATTACAGTTGGGCAATTGACAAAATAGAGAGGGCATAACAATGCACATACATATCATGATGACTACTATAAGATTTACTTAGGGCATTACAACAAAGAACATAGACCGCTATCCAGCCTGCATCTATGCCTAAAAAGTCCACATTCGGGTTAGCACCCGCACCCCTTCCAGTATTAAGTTTCAAACAACATACAATTGCATTAAATACTGTGCGTAATGTAAACAATACAAATATACTTAGACAAAGCATTGATGTTTTATCCCTAGTGGCAACAACACATCCACAACCTTAGAACTTTCTATCACTGTCTCATATTCAATGGAGGCATGAACCCACTATCGAGCATAAATACTCCCTCTGGGAGTTACAAGTATCAACTTGGCCAGAGCCTCTACTAGCAACAGAGAGCATGCAAGATCATAAACAACACATATATGATAGATCGATAATCAACTTGACATAGTATTCCATATTCATCGGATCCCAACAAACACAACATGTAGCATTACAAATAGATGATCTTGATCATGATAGGCAGCTCACAAGATCTAAACATGATAGCACAAGAGGAGAAGACAACCATCTAGCTACTTCTATGGACCCATAGTCCAAGGATGAACTACTCACGCATCAGTCCGGAGGCGGGCATGGTGATGTAGAGCCCTCCGGTGATGATTCCCCTCTCCGGCAGGGTGCCGGAGGCGATCTTCAGAACCCCCCGAGATGAGGTTGACGGCGGCGGCGTCTCAGTAACTTTTCTCCTATCGTGGCTCTCGGTACTAGGGTTTTCGCGACGGAGAGATTATATAGGCGAAGAGGCAGAGTCGGGGGACGCTCGAGGGGCCCACCCCATAAGGCGGCGCGGCCAGGGAAGGGGCCGCGCCCCCCTATGGTGTGGCCGCCTCGTCGCCCCTCTTCGTCTCCTCTTCGGACTTCTGGAAGGCTCCGTGGAAAATAAGGCCGTGGGCTTTTGTTTCGTCCAATTCCGAGAATATTTCCTGTGTAGGATTTCTGAAACCAAAAACAGCAGAAAACAGGAACTGGCGCTTCGGCATCTTGTTAATAGGTTAGTGCCGGAAAATGCATCAAAATGATATAAAGTGTATATAAAACATGTGAGTATTGTCATAAAACTAGCATGGAACATAAGAAATTATAGATACGTTTGAGACGTATCAAGCATCCCCAAGCTTAGTTCCTACTCGCCCTCGAGTAGGTAAACGATAACAAGGATAATTTCTGAAGTGACATGCTACTATCATAATCTTGATCAATACTATTGTAAAGCATATGAGATGAATGAAGTGATTCAAAGCAATGGTAAAGATAATGACTAAACAACTCGAATCATATAGCAAAGACTTTTCATGAATAGTACTTTCAAGACAAGCATCAACAAGTCTTGCATAAGAGTTAACTCATAAAGCAATAGATTCTTAATAGAAGGTTTTGAAGCAACACAAAGGAAGATTTAAGTTTCAGCAGTTGCTTTCAACTTTCAACATGTATATCTCATGGATAATTGTCAACACAAAGTAATACGATGAGTGCAAATAAGCAAGTATGTAAGAATCAATGCACACAGTTGACACAAGTGTTTGCTTCTAAGATAGAAAGAAGTAGGTAAACTGACTGAACATAAAGTAAAAGAAAGGCCCTTCGCAGAGGGAAGCATGGGATTACTGTTATCACCGGATTTTGGCCAAATCAGGAGGTGGGCCGCGATCAGGATGGGCTTGGAAGTTTACACGTGGAAGATCTCTGAAGCGGCCTGGCACGGAGAATTTGGGCTAGATTGCCCGTGTATCTTTAATTATGGTAGATTGTATCTAGATTAAAAGTTAGAGTTTGTCTCGTATACGGTGGGATTATTCCCACATTAGAAAGTCCGCTGGACTATAAATATGTACCTAGGGTTTATGGAATAAACAACAACCAACGTTCAACCACAAACAAATCTCGGCGCATCGCCAACTCCTTCGTCTCGAGGGTTTCTACCGGTAAGCATCATGCTGCCTAGATCGCATCTTGCGATCTAGGCAGCACAAGCCTGCCCCGTTGTTCATGCGTTGCTCGTATCGAAGCCTTTTTGATGGCGAGCAACGTAGTTATCTTAGACATGTTAGGGTTAGCATTGTTCTTCATATTACATGCTTTCGTAGTGCAACCCTTGCATGTCTAGCCGCCCTTACACCTATCTTAGGTGTAGGGGCGGCACCCCGCTTGATCATAGTTTAGTAGATCTGATCCGTTACGGTTGCTCCTTGTTCATCAAGGATTAGTTTAACATCCGCAATAGTTAGGCCTTACAAAGGGTCGGAGGATCCAGCGGCGTGTAGGGTGGCGTTTGCTAGTCCTAGAACGGATGTTCCGGGGATCAACCTCGTGTTGGTTTTTAGGCCCCGTCTAGGATCGGCTTATGGTCACCGTGCGCGAGCGCGAGGCCCAATCCTGAGTAGGATGATCCGATTATGCGGTGAAAACCCTAAATCGTCGTAGATCTCATTAGCTTTACCTTGATCAAGCAGGACCACCATATATTCGGACACCTCGTCTGAATCATGGGTGGATCGGCTCTTTGAGCCGATTCACGAGATAACCCGAGAGCCGATCGAGGCTCGTATTTAACGTTTACGTGTGTGCCCTGCAGGAAACTAAGCGAGGCATCATCCACACCTTCCCGACCAGGTATAGGTCAGGTGGCACGCCCTTGTGATAAACATCGGCGCGTGCGACCAGGAGGCTTTGCGGGCCGTCGCTCTGAGGGACTGGGGCCAGCCGCAGCCCTAGTTGTTCCCGGCTCTACGGTGTTGCCCGTCTCTGCCCGCCAGGGGGTTTCTGACGTCAACACATTCTGGCACGCCCAGTGGGACCACCTTCAACATCCACCACATCGCCATCTACATCCGAGATGGTGGAAGACACTCCGGTCACGTACGAGGATCTGCCTGATGAGCTCAAGAAGAAACATGACGAGATCAAGGCAACCCTCGAAGCCGAACTCATCGGCTCCTTCCACCGAACCCGCTCCCATGGCGTCAGGTGGAAGGGTTTCACACCTGAAGGCGCACTCGATGGAGTGGACCTTTCCGCCCCGTCGGAAGAACGCACCAGGTCGCTGCGGCAGGAAATCAACTACATGGTGGCTCATTCGCTGCACCGCCACTCGAGAGCCCGGTGAACACCTTGGAGCGTGTCGCTCGCGTGTCGTCAAGGAAATCATGAGTCACCGGTACTCCCCGTCGGGACCGGCTCGGGGACTTTCAAAGGAGAGATGCCGCTCCAGCCCCGGCCGTTCGCATGGGCAGCACCGGAACTGCCGAACTCATCGGCATACGTCGTCTACAAGATTGGTGGTGATCCTAGTGACTACCAATTCCTACCTGAGGCACCCAAGGAGATCCCGCCCGGATACTCGTGCGCATACGTACCGGACCGCAACGCCTGGGCACTCTCGAACCAGGCTGCAATATCAGGGGCCTCCGGAACGGCAGAGGAACGTCGGAGCCGATCCCGAGAAGCAATCGTGGCTGGCTAAGTACGCCACCCCGACGAACCTCCAACGCCCAGCTCCCTGCAGTTGGCTTAGAACCGTAAAAGCAAGCATGGCTGGTTAAGTATGCCACCCCGGCGAATCTTCGGGGTTCGACACCTTCAGCCATCACAGCGGATCAGATTTGTGCAATTCTGAAAGATCAGTTCGGTATGATGCCGAAAAGGAAGGCGTTCGGCTACACCAAGCCGTACCCCAACAGCTACGAACTGATCCCGCTGCCACCCAAATATCGGCTCCCGGACTTCACGAAGTTTAGTGGATCAGATGGGTCCAGCTCCATCGAGCATGTGAGCCGATATTTGGCACAGCTGTCAGACGAGTTGCGCGTGAGGTTCTTCGCACAGTCCCTCACAGGATTGGCTTTCGGGTGGTACACATCGCTACCACCGAACTCCATCCAGACTTGGAAGCAGTTGGAAGAGCAGTTCCATGAGCAGTATCACTCAGAAGCTTCCGATGTTGGCATTGCCGATCTAGCGCAAGTACGACGAAGCGCGGGGAGACGAAGGCGAATACGTCCAGCGCTTCAGGACCATTAGGAACCGATGCTTTTCGGCTCATATAAGTGAAAAAGAAGCAATCGAGTTGGCGGTGGTGGGTCTCTCATCATCAATCAAGGACGTGGCCTCCCAAGCAGACTACCCTTCGTTGGCACACATGGTGCAGAAGCTGTCAGCATATGAACAGCGTCACCCAGATGTTTACCAGGACAAATTCAAGCGTGCGGTGACCCTGGTTGAGGCAGACGAGGATGAAGGTGCTGCGGGAGATCGGGAGATAGCAGTGGCTGAATGGACTCGAGCGGCGGGCCCCGTGACCTGCAAATGGGTGAAGCCACAAGGCCCTCCAAAAGGGTTCGACTTCGACGTGACCAAGACGGAGCAGATTTTTGATCTCTTACTCACGGAGAAGCATATAAAGGTACCCGAAGGCCACAAGTTCCCCACGGTGCAAGAGCTGAACGGAAGGCCATACCGCAAATGGCATAACACGTTCTCCCACACAACCAACGACTGCAGGGTGTGGCGGCAGCAGATCCAAATGGCGATAGAAAACGGATGGTTGATTTTCAACCAATACGCCATGAAGGTCGACACACACCCCTTCCCCGCCGTAAACATGGTGGAGTATGCTTGCCATGGAGGGTGCCAGCCGGGTTTCCTGTGCAATATCAACATGGTAGATCTTGGACACCACGCTGGCAAGGATGGAGATGAGGGCAGCTGCTCTCATAGCAAAGATACAGAGGAAGCCGCTCCACGCGATCGGCTCCGCCAAGACGGAAAGCGCTACGTCACAGAGGGAGAAGTGAAGAACATAAGATATCAACGACCTCTCTCTGATCACCTCCTCAGCAAGTATGTGAGTCGCATCGACCAACGCCGACGGTCCAGCCGATGATGATGAAAGAGATCGTCCGGCTAGAGAAGCCGAAGACATCGTCGGCATAATCGCGATGAGGAGGAGCACGAGCGTTGTGCCAAGGAAAAGGCAAGGGAGCAAGACGACGAGGATAGGCACTGGGATTGTCCCTTCTTCAGGCACTGCTGGGATTCAGGAATGAGCCGATTGCCAACAATCGGCAATTGCCCAGAATGCAACCGGAAGAAGAAGGAGGCAGCCAACGTGTCCGTGTTCGAGTGCTTAGGACCTCTCCCGCCACAGAGTAAACGGGCTGAGTCCCCTCGGTTGAAAAATCTCGAAGATTCAGAAGACAAGGGAGAAGAAGAAGACAGGTATCACCGGCCAAGGTGGTGCCCTGATGGACTCAGCCGTTCCCAGAAACGCAGGGTTCAACGATTGCGCGGCCTGGAAGAAGCCGAGAGGTTATACTTGCATACATTAAGGAAGGCAAGGCCTGATCTGGCTGCGAAGGTTCAGCGAACCCTGGATGAAGAGGGTCGTCCACGGAAAATGGAGTGGCACCCCAAGCAAAGGAAAGCCGATGATGAAACATCGGCTGATACACACATGGTGCTCGTTCTTCCAACAAAGCTTAGCGCTCCACGATTACACGATGCACTCAAGGTGGGCGACAGCAGGCGCACCAACATGATAAAGTCAGAGATTGGGCTGGTTTTGTCTACCGGCCTGAACGAGTAGCAAGAGCACATCAATGAGCAAACGTGGCGAGGCTGATCCTTGTGATCGGCCCCAAAAATTTATGAAGAGACATTACAAAACCTTCATCGAACAAGCAACATGGAGGCCGATTCCAGCAATCGGCCAAAATTATCCTCACCATACATTTTGCCTGGGTTCAACATGTTATCCGACAGAGCCGATACCATCAATTCTCTTGACAGAATCGGCTCGGGGGGGCACCTGTGTGGATAAAACACGAGGATATGCAACGGAAGCGTCTCATCCTTTGGTGATGGGTATTGGAGTATGGGGGCCGATGCACAAGTCGGCCGTAAAAAAACTTCGAAAATTCGAAAATTTTCGAGCACAGCCGATGCAGCAGACATCGACTTAAGGATATGAAAGCCGATGCATGGCCATCGACTCAAGAGGGATAACTGTTACGATCAGAGGGTCAATGGAGCACGAAGAGGGTTTTTAATGAAAGAACTCCTCAATGGAGTAGTTTAAGAGCTCGGATCCTCTCTTCAAGGACAAGGCCAAGAGCAGCCTGGACGTGCAGATCAGGTCAAGGATGGATTGCATTAGATCCACCAAAGGAAAGGAGCCGATCTAGCAGGAAAGAACTGAAGAAGCTCGGGGGGCAGCTCACCTTGAAGGCTCTCTGCTTTGAGAAGCCGATTTACGTTCAAATCGGCTGGCTCTGCATAAGAAGCTCCCTCAGACATGATCAAGCCCAGGTCCATACAGCTAATTTGCGTATCCTCGTCTCTGTTTTGCCTTGGCTGAGACTCGGGGGGCAACAGGCCTGGTAGGTGCCCTGTTTTTGAGAACCGATTGGAGTTACCTCGGCCGTCACTGCATCATGATCTTCTCAGGGAAGAACTGGGAAGGAAAAGCCGTCGTCTGGTACGAGGTTTGGACCGTGCTGGTGCTGCAAGAAAAGGAAGAGACTATTTTCTCAAATTAGCCGATGAATAGTCATCGGCTGCGGGACTGCAAAACGCCACGGTCGAGAAAAACAATAATAGCCCGATTCGTTACTATCGGTCTTGGTGTGGCAAGCGGGAGGATGGAAATTGGATTAATGAAAGGAGAAATTGGAAGAACAATTCTCATTAATTCAAAGGAGCAGCTTTACAAGAAGAGCCTATGGCTCTCAAAAGAGGGATCTAGTGCCTAGTGCACTCGCTATCGCTAGTCCTACTCTACTAGTCGTCGCTGTCCTCATCGTCGCCGTCGTCGAGGTCGTCGGCGCTGCTCCCGGGAAGCTCCTCGCCGCTGCTGCCCCAGCCGTCGGCTGGAGCTTCCTCCTCCTCCTCGTCATCATCATCATCTTCGCTATCCGCCCAGCTGCGGAAGCGCTTCGTTGGAGGATACCCAATGGAGGAGGAGGAATCATCTTCCTCCTCCTCATCTTCTTCTTCCTCGGCATCATCGTCGTCCTCGCTGTCCGCCCACATGCGGGAGCGCTTCTTCGGCGGAAGCCTGGCGGAGGGGGAGGCCTTGGTCCCCTCCGCTTCTCCTCCCTTCTTCTCCTTGTCAGAGGAGATGGGGTGCGCCCCGGAGCGGGGATCGTCCTCTTCCTTGTTCTTCGGCAACGGTTGGAGAGAGAGGCCTGAAGCGGAGGAGGAAGAAGAAGACATGGCTGCAGGGGAGAAGGGTTTTTTGGTTTGGTGAACAGAGCAGAGCAAGGGGATGGAGTGGTGAACCGTTTGGCACAGATAAATAAAGAGAGTGTAGTGGAGATTTAATGCCATGACGGTTCTCGAGGACGTGATGCCGAAATTGACAATTCATACAGAGAAGCCCAGGAGACGAGGCGTAATGATGGAAGACTCTGCGGCAGTTCTGCTCTGCCACGACATGACCCGACGAAAGAAGAGCATAATGATTTTGGAAATGTCATTTCCAAAACCAGGGGGGCATGTGTTATCACCGGATTTTGGCCAAATCAGGAGGTGGGCCGCGATCAGGATGGGATTGGAAGTTTACACGTGGAAGATCTCTGAAGCGGCCTGGCACGGAGAATTTGGGCTAGATTGCCCGTGTATCTTTAATTATGGTAGATTGTATCTAGATTAAAAGTTAGAGTTTGTCTCGTATACGGTGGGATTATTCCCACGTTAGAAAGTCCGTCTGGACTATAAATATGTACCTAGGGTTTATGGAATAAACAACAACCAACGTTCAACCACAAACAAATCTCGGCGCATCGCCAACTCCTTCGTCTCGAGGGTTTCTACCGGTAAGCATCATGCTGCCTAGATCGCATCTTGCGATCTAGGCAGCACAAGCCTGCCCCGTTGTTCATGCGTTGCTCGTACTCGAAGCCTTTTTGATGGCGAGCAACGTAGTTATCTTAGACATGTTAGGGTTAGCATTGTTCTTCATATTACATGCTTTCGTAGTGCAACCCTTGCATGTCTAGCCGCCCTTACACCTATCTTAGGTGTAGGGGCGGCACCCCGCTTGATCATAGTTTAGTAGATCTGATCCGTTACGGTTGCTCCTTGTTCATCAAGGATTAGTTTAATATCCGCAATAGTTAGTCCTTACAAAGGGTCGGAGGATCCAGCGGCGTGTAGGGTGGCGTTTGCTAGTCCTAGAACGGATGTTCCGGGGATCAACCTCGTGTTGGTTTTTAGGCCCTGTCTAGGATCGGCTTATGGTCACCGTGCGCGAGCGCGAGGCCCAATCCCGAGTAGGATGATCCGATTATGCGGTGAAAACCCTAAATCGTCGTAGATCTCATTAGCTTTACCTTGATCAAGCAGGACCACCATATATTCGGACACCTCGTCCGAATCATGGGTGGATCGGCTCTTTGAGCCGATTCACGGGATAACCCGAGAGCCGATCGAGGCTCGTATTTAACGTTTACGTGTGTGCCCCCGCAGGAAACTAAGCGAGGCATCATCCACACCTTCCTGACCAGGTATAGGTCAGGTGGCACGCCCTTGTGATAAACATCGGCGCGTGCGACCAGGAGGCTTTGCGGGCCGTCGCTCTGAGGGACTGGGGCCAGCCGCAGCCCTAGTTGTTCCCGGCTCTACGGTGTTGCCCGTCTCTGCCCGCCAGGGGGTTTCTGACGTCAACAATTACTCATGTGCTAGATCTTTTTATTTTGAAAACATGGAAACAATTTTGTCAACGGTAGTAATAATTCATATGTGTTATGCATAAAACCTCCTATAAGTTGCAAGCCTCATGCATCGAATACCAATAGTGCTCGCACCTTGTCCTAATTAGCTCGGATTTCCATGGATTATCATTGCATTACATATGTTTCAACCAAGTGTCACAAAGGGGTACCTCTATGCCACCTGTACAAAGGTCCAAGGAGATAAATCGCATTTGATTTCTCGATTTTGATAGATCTCAACTTGAGGACATCCATACCGGGACAACATAGAAAACAGATAATGGACTCCTCTATTATGCTTTAAGCATTCAACAACAGATAATATTCTCATAAGAGATTTGAGGATTAATGTCCAAGCTGAAACTTCCACCATGATACATGGCTTTGGTTAGCGGCCCAATGTTCTTCTCAAACAATATGCATACTCAAACCATTCAACTCATGGCAAATCTCCCTTACTTCAGACAAGACGAACATGCATAGCAACTCACATGATATTCAACAAAGGTGTAACATGTTGATGGCGTCCCCAGAAACATGGTTACCGCTCAACAAGCAACTTATAAGAAATAAGATACATAAGCGACATATTCATTACCACAATAGTTTTCAGGCTACTTTCCCATGAGCTATGTATTGCAAAGACAAGGAATGAATTTTTTAAAGGTAGCACGCAAGCAATTTACTTTGGAATGGCAGAAAAATACCACATTATAGGTAGTTATGGTGGACACAAATGGCATAAGTTTTGGCTCAAGGTTTTGGATGCACGAGAAGCATTCCCTCTCAGTACAAGGCTTTGGCTAGCAAGGTTGTTTGAAGCAAACACAATTATGAACCGGTACAGCCAAACTTACATAAGAACATATTGCAAGCATTATAAGACTCTACATTCTCTTCCTTGTTGTTCAAACACTTTTACCAGAAAATATCTAGACTTCAGAGAGACCAATCATGAAAACCAAATTTCAACAAGCTCTATGGTAGTTCTCCACTAATAGGTTCAAACTACATGATGCAAGATCTTACACATGATCTATTTGAGAGCTCAAAACAATTGCCAAGTATCAAATTATTCAAGACCATATACCAATTACCACATGAAGCATTTTCTGTTTCCAACCAAATAGCAATGAATGAAGCGGCTTTAAGCTTTCGCCATGAACATTAAAAGTAAAGCTAAGAACACCAATGTTCAATATGAAAAAGCGGAGCGTGTCTTTCTCCCACACAAGGAATGCTAGGATCCGAATTTATTCAAACACAAACAAAAATAAAAACATACAGACGCTCCAAGTAAAGCACATAAGATGTGACGGAATAAAAATATAGTTTCAATAGAGGTGACCTGATAAGTGGTTGATGAAGAAGGGGATGCCTTGGGCATCCCCAAGTTTAGATGCTTGAGTATTCTTCAAATATGCAGGGATGAACCACAGGGGCATCCCCAAGCTTAGACTTTTCACTCTTCTTGATCATATTATATCATCCTCCTCTCTTGACCCTTGAAAACTTCCTTCACACCAGACTCAAAACAATCTCATTAGAGGGTTAGTGCATAATCAAAAATTCACATGTTCAGAGAGGACACAATCATTCCCAACACTTATGGACATTACCCAAAGCTACTGAAATTTAATGGAGCAGAGAAATCCACTCAAACTCAGTAAAGGAGGCAATATGAAATAAAAGGCAGAATCTGTCAAAACAGAACAGTCCGTAAAGACGATTTTTTTCGAGGCACTTAACATGCTCATATGAAGGCGCTCAAATTGAATGAAAGTTGCGTACATATCTGAGGATAACTCATGAATTTTTGCACATTTTTTAGATTCTACTACCTAGAGATCTACTCAAATTCGTGACAGCTAGAAATCTGTTTCTGCGCAGAAATCCAAATCTAGTATCAACTCTCTATCAAAGACTTTACTTGGCACAACAATGCAATAAAGTAAAGATACAAAGGTATTACTACAGTAGTAACAAGCACCTTGACTCAAATATAAATCAAAAATTGCAGAAATAAAATAATGGGTTGTCTCCCATAAGCCCTTTTCTTTAACGCCTTTCAGCTAGGCGCAGAAAGTGTAAATAAAGTAACATCAAAAGAAGAAGCATTAACAGAGGAGTTGGGGGTTTTCTCAACAATGCATTGTATCTTATCTATGTAAGTTTCAGAAGCTCCTCTTTCATTACTTTTAGGCTTACTATCCTCCTCAAATAAATTTTCAGGAACAATCCAATCAAAATTCTTTTCTAGTGCCTCATGCATTCCTATGAGCTTATAAGGTATTGGTACTGTAGTCTCCCCCTCACAATTGGCTTCATTAGTGTACTTTAGCCTATCTTTTTCCTTCTTTTCAAGGGTATTTGCAAAATTGGTATAAAAGCCAAGCATCTTATGTTGAATACAAACTTTTCTAGCTTCTCTAGCTACATCACCAAATTCTGTAAGAAGGGTTTCTAAAAAAAAATCTTTCTTCTCTCCTTCCTCCATATCACAGAGTGTAAGAAACATGTGTTGCATTATAGGATTAAGATTAACAAATCTAGCTTCCAACATGTGCACTAAAGAGGCAGTAGCAATTTCATAAGTAGGAGCAAGTTCTGCCAAGGATCTATCTTCAAAATCTTTAACTGTACTAACATGAGTGAAAAAATATTCTATATTATCTCTTCCAATGATAGACCCACGCCCTACTGATATATCTTTCAAAGTGAACTTAGGGGGAAGCATGATGAAATAAACAAAAGGTAAATAAAGTAATGCAAGTAACTAATTTTTTTGTGTTTTTGATATAAAGAAAGCAAATAGAACAGAAGATAAAATAAAGCAAGACAATAAACAAAGTAAAGAGATTGGGTGTGAGAGATTCCCCTTGCAGCGTGTCTTGATCTCCCCGGCAACGGCGCCAGAAAACAGTCTTGATGGTGCGTGATGCACACGTCCGTTGGGAACCCCAAGAGAAAGGTGTGATGCGCACATCAGCAAGTTTTCCCTCAGTAAGAAACCAAAGTTATCGAACCAGTAGGAGATGAAGGCAACGTGAAGGTTGTTGGTGAAGGAGTGTAGTGCGGCGCAACACCAGGGATTCCGGCGCCAACATGGAACCTGCACAACACAATCAAAATACTTTGCCCCAACTTAACAGTGAGGTTGTCAATCTCACCGGCTTGCTGTAAACAAAGGATTAAACGTATGGTGTGGAGAATGATGTTTGTTTGCAGAGAACAGCTGAGAACAATGATTGCAGTAGATTGTATTTCAGATGTAAAAGAATGGACCGGGGTCCATAGTTCACTAGTGGTGTCTCTCCAATAAGAAAAATAGCATGTGTTGGGTGAACAAATTACAGTTGGGCAATTGAAAAAATAGAGAGGGCATAACAATGCACATACATATCATGATGACTACTATGAGATTTACTTAGGGCATTACGGCAAAGAACATAGACCGCTATCCAGCATGCATCTATGCCTAAAAGATCCACCTTCGGGTTAGCATCCGCACCCCTTCCAGTATTAAGTTGCAAACAACAGACAATTGCATTAAGTACTGTGCATAATGTAAACAATACAAATATCCTTAGACAAAGCATTGATGTTTTATCCCTAGTGGCAATAGCACATCCACAACCTTAGAACTTTTTGTCACTGTCCCAGATTCAATGGAGGCAGGAACCCACTATCGAGCATAAATACTCCCTCTTGGAGTTACAAGTATCAACTTGGCCAGAGCCTCTACTAGCAACGGAGAGCATGCAAGATCATAAACAACACATATATGATAGATCGATAATCAACTTGACATAGTATTCCATATTCATTGGATCCCAACAAACACAACATGTAGCATTACAAATAGATGATCTTAATCATGATAGGCAGCTCACAAGATCTAAACATGATAGCAAAAGAGGAGAAGACAACCATCTAGCTACTGCTATGGACCCATAGTCCAAGGATGAACTACTCACGCATTAGTCCGGAGGCGGGCATGGTGATGTAGAGCCCTCCGGTGATGATTCCCCTCTCCGGCAGGGTGCCGGAGGCGATCTTCAGAACCCCCCGAGATGGGGTTGACGGCGGCGGCGTCTCAGTAACTTTTCTCGTATCGTGGCTCTCGGTACTAGGGTTTTCGCGACGGAGAGATTATATAGGCGAAGAGGCAGAGTCGTGGGACGCTCGAGGGGCCCACCCCATAAGGCGGCGCGGCCAGGGGTGGGGCCGCGCCCCCTATGGTGTGGCCGCCTCGTCGCCCCTCTTCGTCTCCTCTTCGGACTTCTGGAAGGCTCCGTGGAAAATAAGACCGTGGGCTTTTGTTTCGTCCAAATCCGAGAATATTTCCCGTGTAGGATTTCTGAAACCAAAAACAGCGAGAAAACAGAACTGACGCTTCGGCATCTTGTTAATAGGTTAGTGCCGGAAAATGCATCAAAATGATATAAAGTGTATATAAAACATGTGAGTATTGTCATAAAACTAGCATGGAACATAAGAAATTATAGATACATTTGAGACGTATGAGTGCCATACTTTTTTGGAAGGTTTATAAAACCTTTTAATCTTGCTTCCCTCTGCGCAGGGCCTGTCTCTTACTTTATGTTGAGTCAGTAAACCTATTTCCCTTTATCTCAAGCAAGCATTTGAGTTGTTGTGATCCAACCATTTATGAGTGTTGATGCATTCAATCCTATATTTTATTCTTCCTTGTGTAGCACAATGCTTTCATCTGAATGAATATAATGTAATGTTGAAAGCTATCTATGATTGAAAAGAGATTGTAATGATTGAGCATGTGATTTCTGCAATAAGCTCTAATATAAAGACTCTGCTCGAAAGATAAGTACAATTTGTTAAATGTTCTCTGGCCAAGAACGGAAGTTTGCCATCACCAATTATGATTTCCTCTATGCACCTCTGTTTAGTGATTCCTTACTCATTCCAAGTTGAATTATATAATAGGATGTTGCTATCTATAATGACTTGTGTATAGGTAAGTATGATGCTTCGTGTCCGTATTTTATTTATCGACACTTCACTCCATAAACCCGTGGTCTAGTTTACTAAGTTTAGTTTTGCTTGGGGACAAGCGAGGTCTAAGCTTGGGGGGATTTGATACGTCCAATTTGAATCACTATTTTATAGCATAATTTACTGTTATTCATTCATATATTTCATATTTACAGGTGATACTTATGTCATTCCATCTATTTTTTGCATGTTTGATGATTATTGGAGAATTAACCACCGGAGCCAGGATTCAGATGGAAAAGGGACCGTCAAGACACCATATTTCCGAAGAACAACAATTCCCAGAAAATATACATAAAATCCTATTTTGCCACACGATGGAGGAAGCCAGAAGGGAAGGAAGAGATGGGCCAGGAGGGGGCCAGACCACCCCTAGGCGAAGGCCTAGGCATGGTCTGGGCGCCATGGCCCACCTCTAATGTTCCCCCCTCGCGTATTTCAACCCCCCGAGAAACCTAAGACCGGGGGAGCGACCAGAGAAATATTCAGCCGCCGCTACGGGGTGGAGAACCAGAGAGAGAGAAAAGCTCTCCGGCAGGCAAAAATCTGCTGAGGAAATTCCTTCCCGGAGGGGGGAAATCGTCGCCATCGTCTCCGTCATCGAGCTAGACTTCATCGGGATCATCATCACCATCATCTCCACCACCAGTACCATCATCACCGCTGTCTCCACGCCATCCTGTTGTAACATCTTGGGTGTGATACTTGTCTAGGGGAAACTTTCCCGGTGTTGATTACTCCTTGTAGTTGATGCTATTGAATGAAACCATTGAATTAAGGTTTATGTCCAGATTGTTATACATCATTATATCACCTCTGATTATGATCCATATGATGTCTCATGAGTAATTCGTTTAGTTCTTGAGGACATGGGAGAAGTCATGCTATTAGTAGTGGAACTACGTTGAGTAATATGCAATGATTTGATATTTAAGTTGTGGTGTTATTCATCTAGTGGTATCATGTGAACGTCGACTACATGATACTTCACCTTTATGGGCCTAGGGGAATGCATCGTGTATTTGTCTACTAATTTTGGGGTTGCGGGAGCGACAGAAACCCAAACCCCCATTAGGAAACCGGTGCATGAGGGAGTGTAGGATCTCAAAGTTTAAGGTTATGGTTAGATTTATCTTAATTACTTTCTAGTAGTTGCGGATGCTTGCAAGAGGGATAATCACAAGTATGTATTAGTCCAAGTATGGGGTTGTGCATTAGCATAGGTTCACCCACATAACACTTACCAAACCATTGAAGATTATTTAGCTATGTGAAGCGAAAGCGCATGACAAAATTCCCGTGTGTCCTCAGGAACGTTTGGTCATCATAAGTAAAACTACCGGCTTGTCCTTTGCTCTAAAAAGGATTGGGCCACTCTCTGCAATTATTATTACTGTATTTTATTTACTCGTACTTTATTTATCTGCAATACCAAATACCCCTGATACGCGTACAACACGCGTCCGTTGGGAACCCCAAGAGGAAGGTGTGATGCGTACAGCGGCAAGTTTTCCCTCAGTAAGAAACCAAGGTTTATCGAACCAGTAGGAGCCAAGAAGCACGTTGAAGTTTGATGGCGGCGGGATGTAGTGCGGCGCAACACCAGGGATTCCGGCGCCAACGTGGAACCTGCACAACACAACCAAAGTACTTTGCCCCAACGAAACAAAGTGAGGTTGTCAATCTCACCGGCTTGCTCGTAACAAAGGATTAGATGTATAGTGTGGATGCTGATTGTTTGCGAGAAAACAATGAGAACAAGTATTGCAGTAGATTGTATTCAATGTAAAAGAATGGACCGGGGTCCACAGTTCACTAGAGGTGTCTCTCCCATAAGATAAATAGCATGTTGGGTGAACAAATTACAGTCGGGCAATTGACAAATAGAGAGGGCATGACCATGCACATACATGATATGATGAGTATTGTGAGATTTAATTGGGCATTACGACAAAGTACATAAACCGCTATCAAGCATGCATCTATGCCTAAAAAGTCCACCTTCAGGTTATCATCCGAACCCCTTCCAGTATTAAGTTGTAAACAACAGACAATTGCATTAAGTATGGTGCGTAATGTAATCAATAACTACATCCTTAGACATAGCATCAATGTTTTATCCCTAGTGGCAACAGCACATCCACAACCTTAGAACTTTCTGTCACTGTCCCAGATTTAATGGAGGCATGAACCCACTATCGAGCATAAATACTCCCTCTTGGAGTTAAGAGTAAAAACTTGGCCAGAGCCTCTACTAATAACGGAGAGCATGCAAGATCATAAACAACACATAGGTAATAGATTGATAATCAACGTAACATAGTATTCTCTATCCATCGGATCCCGACAAACACAACATATAGCATTACGGATAGATGATCTTGATCATGTTAGGCAGCTCACAAGATCCGACAATGAAGCACATAAGGAGAAGACGACCATCTAGCTACTGCTATGGACCCATAGTCCAGGGGTGAACTACTCACTCATCACTCCGGAGGCGACCATGGCGGTGAAGAGTCCTCCGGTAGATGATTCCCCTCTCCGGCAGGTGCCGGAGGCGATCTCCCTGAATCCCCCGAGATGGGATTGGCGGCGGCGTCTCTGGAAGGTTTTCCGTATCGTGGCTCTCGGTACTGGGGGTTTCGCGACGGAGGCTTTAAGTAGGCGGAAGGGCAACGCGGGGGGCCACACGAGGGCCCCACACACCAGGGCCGCGCGGCCAAGGGCCAGGCCGCGCCGCCCTGTGGTGTCGGCGCCTCGTGGCCCCACTTCCTTTCCCCCTCGGTCTTCTGGAAGCTTCGTGCAAAAATAGGCCCCTGGGCGTTGATTTCATCCAATTCCGAGAATATTTCCTTACTAGGATTTCTGAAACCAAAAACAGCAGAAAATAGCAACTGGCTCTTCGGCATCTCGTTAATAGGTTAGTGCCGGAAAATGCATAAATACGACATATAATGTGTATAAAACATGTAGATATCATCAATAATGTGGCATGGAACATAAGAAATTATCGATACGTCGTAGACGTATCAGCATCCCCAAGCTTAGTTCCTGCTCGTCCCGAGCAGGTAAACGATAACAAAGATAATTTCTGGAGTGACATGCCATCATAACCTTGATCATACTATTGTAAGCATATGTAATGAATGCAGCGATCAAAACAATGGTAATGACATGAGTAAACAACTGAATCATAAAGCAAAGACTTTTCATGAATAGTACTTCAAGACAAGCATCAATAAGTCTTGCATAAGAGTTATATCATAAAGTAATAAATCAAAGTAAAGGTATTGAAGCAACACAAAGGAAGATTAAGTTTCAGCGGTTGCTTTCAACTTATAACATGTATATCTCATGGATATTGTCAATGTAAAGTAATATAACAAGTGCAATATGCAAGTATGTAGGAATCAATGCACAGTTCACACAAGTGTTTGCTTCTTGAGGTGGAAAGAAATAGGTGAACTGACTCAACATAAAAGTAAAAGAAAGGTCCTTCAAAGAGGAAAGCATCGATTGCTATATTTGTGCTAGAGCTTTGGTTTTGAAAACATGAAACAATTTTGTCAACGGTAGTAATAAAGCATATGTATCATGTAAATTATATCTTACAAGTTGCAAGCCTCATGCATAGTATACTAATAGTGCCCGCACCTTGTCCTAATTAGCTCGGATTACCTGGATTATCATCGCAATACACATGTTTTAACCAAGTGTCACAAAGGGGTACCTCTATGCCGCCTGTACAAAGGTCTAAGGAGAAAGCTCGCATTTGGATTTCTCGCATTTGATTATTCTCAACTTAGACATCCATACCGGGACAACATAGACAACGAGATAATGGACTCCTCTTTAATGCATAAGCATGTAGCAACAATTAATGTTCTCATATGAGATTGAGGATATATGTCCAAAACTGAAACTTCCACCATGATTCATGGCTTTAGTTAGCGGCCCAATGTTCTTCTCTAACAATATGCATGCTCTAACCATTAAATGAGTGGTAAATCTCCCTTACTTCAGACAAGACGGACATGCATAGCAACTCACATGATATTCTACAAAGAGTTGATGGCGTCCCCAGGAACATGGTTATCGCACAACAAGCAACTTAATAAGAGATAAAGTGCATAAGTACATATTCAATACCACAATAGTTTTTAAGGCTATTTTGTCCCATGAGCTATATATTGCAAAGGCGAATTATGGAAATTTTAAAGGTAGCACTCAAGAAATTTACTTTGGAATGGCGGAGAAATACCATGTAGTAGGTAGGTATGGTGGACACAAATGGCATAGTGGTTGGCTCAAGGATTTTGGATGCATGAGAAGTATTCCCTCTCGATACAAGGTTTAGGCTAGCAAGGTTATTTGAAACAAACACAAGGATGAACGGTGCAGACAAAACTCACATAAAAGACATATTGTAAATATTATAAGACTCTACACCGTCTTCCTTGTTGTTCAAAACTCAATACTAGAAATTATCTAGACTTTAGAGAGACCAAATATGCAAACCAAATTTTAGCAAGCTCTATGTATTTCTTCATTAATAGGTGCAAAGTATATGATGCAAGAGCTTAAACATGAGCACAACAATTTCCAAGTATCAAATTATTCAAGACATTTTAGAATTACTACATGTAGCATTTCCCAATTCCAACCATATAACAATTTAACGAAGAAGATTCAACCTTCGCCATGAATACTATGAGTAAAGCCTAAGGACATATTTGTCCATATGCAAGAGCGGAGCGTGTCTCTCTCCCACACAATGAATGCTAGGATCCATTTTATTCAAACAAAAACAAAAACAAAAACAAACCGACGCTCCAAGCAAAGTACATAAGATGTGATGGAATAAAAATATAGTTTCGGGGAGGAACCCGATAATGTTGTCGATGAAGAAGGGGATGCCTTGGGCATCCCCAAGCTTAGACGCTTGAGTCTTCTTAATATATGCAGGGGTGAACCACTGGGGCATCCCCAAGCTTATAGCTTTCACTCTCCTTGATCATATTGTATCATCTCCCTCTCTTGATCCTTGAAAACTTCCTCCACACCAAACTCGAAACAACTCATTAGAGGGTTAGTGCATAATAAAAATTTATATGTTCAGAGGTGACATAATCATTCTTAACACTTCTGGACATTTCATAAAGCTACTGGACATTAATGGATCAAAGAAATTCATCCAACATAGCAGAAGAGGCAATGCGAAATAAAAGGCAGAATCTGTCAAAACAGAACAGTTCGTACAGACGAATTTTAAAGTGGCACCAGACTTGCTCAAATGAAAATGCCCAAATTTAATGAAAGTTGCGTACATATCCGAGGATCACGCACGTAAATTGGCATATTTTTCTGAGCTACCTACAGAGAGGCAGGTCAAAATTCGTGACAGCAAAGAAATCTGTTTCTGCGCAGTAATCCAAATCTAGTATGAACCTTACTATCAAAGACTTTACTTGGCACAACAATGCATAAAACTAAGATAAGAAGAGGTTGCTACAGTAGTAAACAACTTCCAAGACTCAAATATAAAATAAAGTACTGTAGTAAAAACATGGGTTGTCTCCCATAAGCGCTTTTCTTTAAAGCCTTTCAGCTAGGCGCAGAAAGTGTGTATCAAGTGTTATCAAGAGATGGAGCATCGACAGCGGGGTTTGGAGTTTTCTCAATCATGCATAGTATGATGGATACATAAGTTTCAGCGGCTCCCTTTTCATTAGTCTTGGGCTTGCTACTCTCATCAAACAAATTTTCAGGAACAAGCCAAGCATAATTTTCATCTAGAGCTTCGTGCATCGCTAGGAGCTTACATGGTATTGGTGCTTTAATCTCCCCACCATCATTAATATTATTAGTGTACCTTATTCTATCCATGTCCATCTTTTCAAGTGTTCTTTTAAAATCTGGGAATGAACCAAGTTTCTTGTGCTTAATAAAAACTTTTCTAGCTTCTTTAACTATATCTTCAAATTCTCGCACTAAGACTTTTAGAACAAAATTTCTCTTCTCTCCCCGCTCCATATCAGAAAGTGTAAGAAACATGTGTTGTATCATGGGGTTGAGACTAATAAATCTAGCTTCCATCATGCGTACCAAATAAACAGAGGCATCTTCATAAGTAGGGACAGACTTTTGCAAGGGGTATATCTTTAAGATCTTCATGCATAGTAACATGGGTGAAAAATTCTTCTATATTATCTCTTCCAATTATAGACCCTTGTCCCACAGGTATATCTTTTGCAGTAAAATTAAAAGGAAACATGTTGAAATAAGTAAAGCAAATGCAAGTAACTAATTTTTTGTGTTTTTGATATAGAGTGCAAGACAGTAAATAAAGTAAAGCTAGCAACTAATTTTTTTTTTGTGTTTTGATATAATGCAGCAAACAAGAAAGTAATAAATAAAATAAAGCAAGACAAAAACAAAGTAAAGAGATTGGATTGTGGAGACTCCCCTTGCAGCGTGTCTTGATCTCCCCGGTAACGGCGCCAGAAAATGTGCTTGATACGCGTACAGCACGCGTCCGTTGGGAACCCCAAGAGGAAGGTGTGATGCGTACAGCGACAAGTTTTCCCTCAGTAAGAAACCAAGGTTTATCGAACCAGTAGGAGCCAAGAAGCACGTTGAAGGTTGATGGCGGCGGGATGTAGTGCGGCGCAACACCAGGGATTCCGGCGCCAACGTGGAACCTGCACAACACAACCAAAGTACTTTGCCCAAACGAAACAGTGAGGTTGTCAATCTCACCGGCTTGCTGTAACAAAGGATTAGATGTATAGTGTGGATGATGATTGTTTGCAGAAAACAGTAGAACATGTATTGCAGTAGATTGTATTCAATGTAAAAGAATGGACCGGGGTCCACAGTTCACTAGAGGTGTCTCTCCCATAAGATAAATAGCATGTTGGGTGAACAAATTACAGTCGGGCAATTGACAAATAGAGAGGGCATGACCATGCACATACATGATATGATGAGTATTGTGAGATTTAATTGGGCATTACGACAAAGTACATAGCCCGCTATCCAAGCATGCATCTATGCCTAAAAAGTCCACCTTCGAAGTTATCATCCGAACCCCTTCCGGTATTAAGTTGTAAACAACGGACAATTGCATTAAGTATGGTGCGTAATGTAATCAATAACTACATCCTTAGACATAGCATCAATGTTTTATCCCTAGTGGCAACAAGCACATCCACAACCTTAGAACTTTTCGTCACTCGTCCCGCATTTAATGGAGGCATGAACCCACTATCGAGCATAAATACTCCCTCTTGGAGTTAAGAGTAAAAACTTGGCCAGAGCCTCTACTAATAACGGAGAGCATGCAAGATCATAAACAACACATAGGTAATAGATTGATAATCAACATAACATAGTATTCTCTATCCATCGGATCCCGACAAACACAACATATAGCATTACGGATAGATGATCTTGATCATGTTAGGCAGCTCACAAGATCCGACAATGAAGCACATAAGGAGAAGACGACCATCTAGCTACTGCTATGGACCCATAGTCCAGGGGTGAACTACTCACTCATCACTCCGGAGGCGACCATGGCGGTGAAGAGTCCTCCGGGAGATGATTCCCCTCTCCGGCAGGGTGCCGGAGGCGATCTCCTGAATCCCCCGAGATGGGATTGGCGGCGGCGGCATCTCTGGAAGGTTTTCCGTATCGTGGCTCTCGGTACTGGGGGTTTCGCGACGGAGGCTTTAAGTAGGCGGAAGGGCAACGCGGGGGGCCACACGAGGGCCCCACACACCAGGCCGCGCGGCCAAGGGCCGGCCGCGCCGCCTCGTGGTGTCGGCGCCTCGTGGCCCCACTTCCTTTCCCCTCGGTCTTTTGGAAGCTTCGTGCAAAAATAGGCCCCCGGGCGTTGATTTCGTCCAATTCCGAGAATATTTCCTTACTAGGATTTCTGAAACCAAAAACAGCAGAAAACGACAGAACTGGCTCTTCGGCATCTCGTTAATAGGTTAGTGCCGGAAAATGCATAAATACGACATATAATGTGTATAAAACATGTAGATATCATCAATAATGTGGCATGGAACATAAGAAATTATCGATACGTCGGAGACGTATCAACCCCTGCAAACCTATTTGCTAGTGTTTACAGCGAATCCTCGATCAAAACTGCTCATCATTACCTTCTGCTCCTCGTTGGGTTCGACACTCTTATTTATCGAAAGTACTACGGTACACTCCCTATACTTGTGGGTCATCATGGGTGCGCTAGCTTATTGAAATAGGAGTTCAGACCTTCGGACCTGCCTATAGTAGTTGTGAATGGGAATAATTTTTCCATGAAATAAGTTGGTGCCCATGTTTTCCTGCTATTCCACATGTTTTGCATGTGTTTGTTATCCGTAACTTGTACAACAGCAGAATTTCTTTCCATAACTTCTCAAACTCCTCTCGTGTCTCTGACTTGTTGATGCATGCATACAAGGCTTATTTGAACTGGTCATTATTCATGAGCCTTGAAATCTTCTCGCGGCACTTTCATTTCACATGCCAGAAACAACAACGATGCACAGTTAGGGGAAAACCTTTGAGATAGCTAGTGAAATTGCCCCCATCTTGGTCAGTCATGATGTTATCTGGGTGTACATTGTCCATGGCAAGCATCCACTTCTCAAACACCCATTTAAATGTTTCAGCTTTTTCATTGGGGAGGAGCGCACAACCTAGTACAATTGTTCGCAACTTGTTGTTAACTCCAACAATTGGCGATGAAGGCATATTATACTGATTTGTGCAGAATGTGGTTGTCGAAAATAACACTTTCCTTGTATTTTGGGTATAACGCCCTTGTTCTGCCATCAACCCAGAACAGAGACTCTACTTCATTATTTTCTGGGTTCACCTTGTTTGAGAAGAAGAAGGAAGGGCTTTCAGCTTGTCTCCTGTGAAAATACTCCATTCTGAGTGCCATGTCCTGGAATGTCATCCCCTCCCAAAGTTTTGCACTTAAGTTTGTAACATCCCTTTTCACATAGGGACGGGTTCGGGGGTTTCCACCATGCTCATCCGCAAGAATTCCAATAATATTAGAGGTCGATATGTTGCGGTTATGCAGAGCCACTATCATCTGGTAATCCTCTTCTGGTACATTCTGGTGGGACCTGATGTTGCTACATCTCATGAGTGTTATCTTCAACAAAGTAGGTCACTGTCCATTTGCCTTCCCGGAGAGCTATTATCATGTGTGCTTTGGAGTCATGGCGCAACAATCTGTTGCGCTGCCTTGAATCTGTCATCTCTATTGCTAACCATGCTTGTATGCTTCCTGGTGTGCTCTCTGATGCGATGCTTTCAGATGTGCACTCTGATTTGGAGTTGTCAACTATCTTCCGAGAGTGCATACACTCAAAAACCCTCTTGATCAATGTTGGAGGACCTCTTCTGTTGGGCCGCGCAGCAGAAAACAAAACTTTTCTCTACGCGGTACACCTAGGAACTAGCTCAGGAACAAGGCCACGAGGATTACCACTAGACACATAGGTGCAGAACTTGATGAAGCGCGTTGGGGCAGTGCAGCCCTCAATCCGTTCTAAAACGATCCCACAAACAGCTCCCAGATCCGCGAACTCCTTCGCCTTGAAGCGTACACGTGCAATGCCTCTGCCGGTATCCACACGTAGGAGGTGGAACACCGACACTTGACTGCTAGATCCAGTATGGCGGCTGGACTGAGTGGGGCTAGTGTTTCCAACTCATGGAATGCTCTAACCGTGCCATTTGGGAAACATATGCCCCACTTTATATAGGGAGTGAGTGTGGGATTCAAAACACTTGGAGCCCACTCACTTGGGCCCTATCTTGGTCACTGTGAGTCCAACTCACTGACTCGGTCCTGGTCCAGTTCGAGTCCAACTCGAACCGACTCCATTTCAATCGGATCACATCCAACTGGATCCTTGCTCTTAAGTGTGTGACCCTGCAGGTTCACGACCACTTGGGCACAACTATAATTACCCCTCCAAGTATCCCGTCATGGCTCTGAGTCTCACTCGCTTCCATGAACACTTGGTCTCAACTGGATAACTCGTAGCGGCTCCTAGCAGAACGTGCTAGCTCCCAAGTGACGTAAAGTCATGGCGACTAACCGTTCAATGTGGCATATGTCTAAGTCCTTTTTGCCTCACGATATACCTTGTCAACAAGATATAGGTGAGTTGTCGTCATCCATTTAATAGCTCAACTCTCTTCTCAATTCGTGATATGTGATTCACTCGACTAACCTTTAGTCGATCTCCTCAGTTAACACTTAACCGAATCGTGCATGGCCATGCTTTCTGAATCATATCATCCGAGAGGGCCCACAAGTGGATGGGCAAAATCTCATCTTGGTTATCCACGTAGCTTGTTTCTCAGTCGACCCGAACCCTGCCTTTATAACTGCCTTATTATAGAACAACGTTTGACAGAACCTAAGTCGGCCGATCCACAACTCAGATCATGCAATAATCTCGTGTCTAAGGATTACATTGATAGAAACATGCAAATAACGACGTTGCTTGTTGCGTCTCACTGTGGGTCAGTCGGACTCATTAAACACTTAAGCCAAGCCCGTGTAAGTCGGATTAGCATCACCAAGCCCATGACAAGTGGAAAGGAGTCATCAACCGACTTGCACATTAGTCTAAGTCTTGTGTCCAACACAACCTCGATGACTAAGGACAATTTAGTATGAACTACATAAGCATATAGTTCCACAACCAAATCACGTATTCGATGATATATGCAAGAGTTCATACAAGGACAACTTTACTTATGAATACAAACGGAAATACATCATCCATGATTGCCTCTAGGTCATATTTCCAACAGTCTCCCACTTGCACTAGAGTCAATCACTCTGGGACATCACATGTCCAAGTATCTAATACCCATTGCTCTTATGTGCGCCTCATGCATAGGTTGTGGAAGTGGCTTTGTCAACGGATCTGCAACGTTTGCATCTGTGTGTACCTTGCATAACTTGATATCACCTTCATCCACGAACTGGTGGATAAGGTAGTACCGCATGAGTATATCATTGTTGTTCTGGTGTTGTCTAGGTTACTTGGCTTGTGCAATAGCACCATTGTTTTCGCAATACACGTCCACAGGATTGGATACACTCTGACACCAAGATCAATCAAGAAGTTCCTGATCCAAACAACTTCCTTTGTTGCCTCCGAGGCGGCAATATACTCAGTCTCTGTTGCAGATGCGGCCACCGTATCTTGCTTGGAACTCTTCCTTCTCACAACAGCTCCGTTTAAAATGAACACGTACCTAGATTGCGAACGAGAGTCATCAGAGTCAGTAAGGTAACTCGCATCCGTGTAACCCTTTACACTGAGTTCCTCCTCACCTCCATAAACTAGGAACATATCCTTAGTCCTTCTCAAGTAATTCATGATAGTTTTCACAGCTGCCCAGTGGCTTCCGCCAGGATTAACTTGGTATCTTCTCTTACCACTTAGAGCATAGGAAACATCCGGTCTAGCACAAATCATAGCGTACATGATGGACCCGACTACCGAAGCATAATGGATCTCACTCATCCTGCTTTGCTCATCAGTTGTCGAAGGACATTGAGTCTTGCTTAGCTTAACGCCATGGGACATCAGTAAGAACCCCTTATTAGATGATTCCATGTTGAAATTCTTCATCACTTTGTCCAAACTATGTACTCTGACTCAAAAACAATGAGCCGCCTTGATCTATCTCTATAGATCCTGGTTCCTAGTATGTAAGTTGCCTCACCCAAGTCCTTCATTGAGAAACATCTTTCCAATGATTCTTTAGTATCTTCCAACATCTTTACATCATTTCCAATCAATAATATGTCATCCACATATAAGATCATAAAATTCACTGAGCTTCCACTAACCTTCTTTTATAAACAATATTCCTGAGTACTTCTGATGAAGCCAAACGATTTGACTACCTCATCATAACGAATGTTCTAACTCCGGGATGCTTCCTTCAACCCATAAATGGATTTCTGGAGCTTGCATACCTTGTTAGCACTAGACGGATCGACAAAACCCGCGGGTTCTATCATATACACATCCTCGGTTAAATTTCCATTCACAAAAGACGTTTTGACATCCATCTACCATATCTCATAATCGAACCGAATTAAGCATTGATAAAGGCGAGAAAGTCTCGTCATAGTCAACTCCTTGAACCCGTCGGAACCCCTTCACGATAAGTCGTGCTTTATAGACAGAAACATTTCCATCCATGTCAGTTTTGTTCTTAAAGACCCATTTGCACTCGACGGGTCTTGCACCGTCTGGCAGATCAATCAAGTTCCAAACCTGATTACCATCAATGGACTTTAACTCGGATATCATGGCTCCAAGCCATGACTCGGAATCAGTACTTTCCATCGCTTCCGAATAAGTTGCCGGTTCATCACTGCCTAACAACAATACATCGCGAACACTTCGCAACCTGGCTGATCTCCGTGGCTCAGGTGCTACTGCCGACTCAGGTACCACGACTGGCTCTCCAAGGTTGTTGCCAACTCGCTCCTGACCGACACACCATGAATTTCTTCGAGCTGCACCGTGCTCCCACTGACTTCCCGACTGAGAAACTCTTTCTCAAGGAAGACATCGTTCCATGCGACAAACAGTTTTCCCTCTTCTCGGTTGTAGAAGTAGTAACCCAAGGTTTCCCTCGGATACCCCACGAAAATACACTTATCCAACTTGGGTGTAAGCTTGTCCGACTTAAGTCGCTTGACATATGCTTCACAACCCAAATCTTAAGAAAAAACAAACTCGGCTTCTTGCCAGTCTACATCTCATGTCATGTATTCTCTACAAATTTTGATGGTACTCTCTTTAGTGTGGAAGCTGCAGTTTCTAGACAATAACCCCAAAATGACAAAGGTAGATCTGTCCGACTCATCATCGATCGTACCATGTCCAACAAGGTGTGATTCCGCCTTTCCAACACACCGTTTCTCTGCAGCGTTCCCGGCGGTGTGGTAATGAAGTACTCATAGCCACCTCTAGTTGTCGTGCTCATTGGTCCGCATACATCAATATGTATCAGCTCAAGTAAGTCAGACGCCCTTTCGCAACTCTTTGCAAAAGTTGTCTTGGTCATCTTGCCAAGGAGGTAGGATTGGCACGTCTCGAGCTACTCTAGGTCGAACGAAGTTAGAAGACTATCATCATGGAGCTTCTACATGTGTTTCCCACTTATATGACCAAGTCAACAGTGCCAGAAGTAAATCATATTTAGATCATTTGGTTTCAACCTTTTGACATTTACGTTATAGAACGACTTACAATCAAGATCCATAATATATAACCCACCCTGACGCGTGCAAAGCCATGAAACATACTGATACGTCCCAAACATATCTATAATTTCTTATGTTCCATGCTACTTTATTGATGATACTCACATGTTTTATACACACTTTATGTCATTATTATGCATTTTCCGACACTAACCTATTGACGAGATGTCGAAGATCCGATTCTTTGTTTTACGCTGTTTTTGGTTTCAGAAATCCTACAAAGGAAATATTCTCGGAATTGGACGAAATCAACGCCCAGGGTCTTATTTTTCCACGAAGCTTCCAGAAGACCGAAAGGATTACGAAGTGGGGCCACGCCACCCTATGGTGTGGGGCCCTCGTGCCTCCACCAACCCTACCCTTCCGCCTACTTAAAGCCTTCGTCGCGAAAACCCCAGTACCGAGAGCCACGATACGGAAACCTTCCAGAGACGCCGCCACCGCCAATCCCATCTCGGGGATTCGGGAGATCGCCTCCGGCACCTCGCCGGGAGAGGGGAATCATCTCCCGGAGGACTCTTCATCACCATGATCGCCTCCGGATTGATGTGTGAGTAGTTCACCCCTGGACTATGGGTCCATAGCAGTAGCTAAATGGTTGTCTTCTCCTCATTGTGCTCTTGTGAGCTGCCTATCATGATCAAGATCATCTATTTGTAATTCTACATGTTGTGTTTGTTGGGATCCGATGAATATGGATTACTATGTCAAGTTGATTATCAATCTATCATATATGTTGTTTATGTTCTTGCATGCTCTCCGTTGCTAGTAGAGGCTCGGCCAAGTTGATACTTGTAACTCCAAGAGGGAGTATTTATGCTCGATAGTGGGTTCATGCCTCCATTGAATGCTGGGATAGTGACAGAAAGTTCTAAGGTTGTGGATGTCTTGTTGCCACTAGGGATAAAACATCAATGCTTTGTATAAGGATATTTGTGTTGATTACATTACGCACCATACTTAATGCAATTGTCATTGTTTGCAACTTAATACTCGGAAGGGGTTCGGATGATAACCTGAAGGTGGACTTTTTAGGCATAGATGCATGCTTGGATAGCGGTCTATGTACTTTGTCGTAATGCCCTGATTAAATCTCATAGTACTCATCGTGATATATGTATGTGCATTGTTATGCCTTCTTTATTTGTCAATTGCCCAACTGTAATTTTTTCACCCAACATGCTATTTATCTTATGGGAGAGACACCACTAGTGAACTGTGGACCCCGGTCCATTCTTTACATCTGAAATACAATCTACTGCAATACTTGTTCTTTACTGTTCTTCGCAAACAAACATCATCTTCCACACTATACATCTAATCCTTTGTTTACAGCAAGCCGGTGAGATTGACAACCTCACTGTTACGTTGGGGCAAAGTACTTTGATTGTGTTGTGCAGGTTCCACGTTGGCGCCGGAAGCCCTGGTGTTGCGCCGCACTACACTCCGCCACCAACAACCTTCACGTGTTCCTTGACTCCTACTGGTTCGATAACCTTGGTTTCTTACTGAGGGAAAACTTGTCGTTGTACGCATCACACCTTCCTCTTGGGGTTTCCAACGGATGTGTGTCTTACACGCCATCACATACCATTCAAATATATAGAACAACCATTGTCCTTAATATTTGACTCATATCCCTGATTCATCAAACATGAGGCGGATGTAATGTTTCGACTTAGCACTGGAACATAATAACAATTATTTAGTTCCATTAGGAATCCTGAAAGTGAATGAAGTTGCATCATCCCGGCTTCCAACCCAATTGTCAACCTCCCCTCTTGCTACGCTCCTACTTCTTCCAGCCCCTGCAACGAGTGGTAGATATAAATTACTGATCCAGTATCATATACCCATGAGCTGTTAGGAGCATCACCAAGATAAAGGTCTATAACATTACACGCAAGCGTACCTGAGCTGGAAGTCACACTTCCACTCTTGGCCTTGTCAGCCAAATACTTTTTGCAATTCCTCTTCCAGTGGCCCTCCTCCTTGCAGTAAAAGCAAAGAGAAACAGCTAAAGAACCCTGCTTAGCCCCTAAAGCCTTGCTTTGGACATGGTATGCAGCCTTTCTTTGGACCTGGTCCGCAGCCTTGCTTCCCTTAGACTTCGCCTTGTTCTTTGTCCAAGAACTCTTCTTGAACTTATCCCTATTCTAGACCATCAACACTTGATTGTTATCTTTCTTGATGTCAGCCTCTGCCTGCTTGAGCATCCCATGTAATTCAGTGAGCTTTTTATCCATACCATGCATGTGATAGTTCAAAATGAACTGTCCATTTGCACTAGGAAGAGAGTTCAGAATTATATTTGTAGCAAACTCTTCGCTAATAGGGAAACCCAACCTATGCACAAAGAGTGCACATAACCAACCATCTTGATTACATGTGGATTCAGTGGATCGCCATCTTTGAGCTTGCAGTCCAACAAAGCTTGAGAGACTTGATACCTCTCGGTCTTTGCCTGAGCCTGGAACATAGTTTTGAGGCTTTCGATCATATCGTAGGCCTCAACATTCTCGAACTGCTGCTGCAAGTCCGGTTCCATGTGAGAAATCATCAAACAACTAATTTCTATGGACTCATCCAAAGCCCGACAGTAGGCATTGTTCACAGTGGCTATCTCATCATAGACGTCTTTAATTTTTGATGGTCGCTAAGTGATTCAGGATCCTACATAAGCAAGTCGGCTAGTGAGCTTTAGCATCACTGCTAGCCGCCAAGTGATCTAGGTAGACAACTCCTTGTCAATCACATCTCATACAACTCATGTTGGTTGGGTGGCATCTCATGCCCCGGCTTCCGACACCCTTTGCTTCGAGGCCCACAACCGTTGTGATAGCCCCGTCTAGCTTACCAAGTGCTTCCGTTGAAAGTGTCCAACACGATCCCACCTAGTTGAGAAGAATTGATAGTACCTCAATTTGATGAGTCCACTACCAAGAATGCCCAACTTGTGATGGTGCAACACTAGCGGGGCAACCGACTAGATCTTCTTTGAGGGATTACTTTCTACCTTCTATCGCATAGATGTAAAAAAGAGACATAACAAAAACACGGATAATAAATTTAACATGTGAAATGGTATGGCTCTCTTCATGGGGATATCCATCTCCATGAAGATGTAAGTTGTCCCACAATCAACTCTTGATATGCTCCATCTTACTCCATGCCACCGGCTGCTACTTTGCATGTGATCCTGCTTCTCCAAAAACTACACTAGCCTGTAATCATATCACAAAGAGAAATCGACACGCAAGTTGTTATAAAATCAAATTGTCAGCACTTTGGCTCCATCCGACTGACATACTGTGATGCGCAGATCACATATGGTTTATATACATCACATGCACACACTGTGCAAAAACTAGGCCGAATCTGCAATTAATAGGCCGATTAATCGGTGTCAATTACCTCTAATCGTTTGTGTTAATCCTTTAACCCGATTAGTTGCTTTGATAGCCCGATTACTAGGAATGTTTCCGATTAATTAGTCCATATTTCTCATAAAGTTGCAAAATTTTCACGCAGATCGCCCGTATAGCCGCTACCTTGTCCAAATCAAGTAGGTTTGTGACGCTTCAACTCGGTTCTCGCCTCTAGGAGCTCGATTTCGACCGTCGCTAAACAATGACTCATCGTTGCCTACCAGACCTTGAATACAAGAGGGGTAGTACCCTCGGTAGGAGGTGGGAGAAGAGAAACTTCAAAGGGCAAAGAAGGAGAAGCGAAAGGAAGGAACATGGTGGCGGCTAGTGGCTCCTTTGTTGCTCATGACATAGAAGATGATTATGTCACAGAGGAGAAGAGTACATGTTTTAATGGGATTTTGTTCTCTAGAAAAGTAGGGAAGGCATATAGAGGCCCATATACTATTTTCGTATTTCTTACATAGACGTTTTTTGGGTGCTAATATGTGTAGGCTGCACCGATTAATAGTCGACCAATTAAATCAGTTAATCATCTGAATTTCAATTATTCACTACTCCCAAGCCGACCGAGCAGTTAACGATTATCGATTTTCTTACCTTTGCATGCAGATAAGCCATACCATTCACATCACCCTGCAAAAACAAGTTATGCATACATAGAATTGAATTCTACCGGGCGGTGTGAATCTCACAACGACATCTAAGTCGCAACGACATCTAAGGCGCTACAACTGGGCGAAACATTTTCACCGATTTCCGACCTCGGCTTAGATTTGAACAATCTCGTCGATCATCCAAACTAGATTATCCGCATTCCCTTTGTACGATTGATCCGATCAAACCACACAAAACTGATCTATCTCATAGATCTACCACCGATTCATAGCGTACAGATACAATCTGCAGCTACATGCATATCACATATACAAGATCCAGTGTCTAAAACCAGAAGCTAGAGCTCTGATACCACTGTTGGGCCACGCAGCAGAAAACAAAACTTTTCTCTACGCGGTACACCCAGGTACTAGCTCAGGAACAAGGCCACGAGGTTTACCACTAGACGCGCAGGTGCAGAACTTGATGACGCGTGTCGGGGCAGTGCAGCGCTCGATCCCTTCCAAGACAATCCCACGAACAGCTCCCGGATCCGCGAACTCCTTCGCCTTGAAGTGTCATACGTGCAATGCCTCTGCCGGTATCCACACGTACGTGGAGGATCACCGACAGTGGACTGTTAGATCCAATACGACGGCTAGACTGAGTGGGGCTAGGGTTTCCAACTCATGGAATGCTCTAACATTGCCCTTTGGGCAACATCCGTCCCACTTTATATAGGGAGTGAGTGTGGGCTTCACAACACTTGTAGCCCACTCAGTTGGGCTCTATCTTGGTCACTGTGAGTCCAAATCACTGACTCGGTCCTCGTCCAATTCGAGTCCAACTCGAACCGACTCCATTTCAGTCGGATCACATCCAACTGGCTCCTTGATCTTAAGTGTGTGACCCTGCAGGTTCACGACCACTTGGACACGACTAGATTTACCCCTTCAAGTATCCCGTCATGGCTCTGAGTCTCACTCGCTTCCATGAACACTTGGTCTCAAGTCGATAACTGGTAGCAGCTCCTAGCAGAACGTGATAGCTCCCAAGTGACGTAAAGTCATGGCGAATAACCTTTTAATGCGACATATGATTAAGTCCTTTTTGCCTCACGATATATCTTGTCAAGCTATAGGAGAGTTGTCTTCATCCCTTTAATAGCTCAACTTTCTTCTCCATCCGTGATATGTGATTCACTCGACTAACCCTTAGTCGATCGCCTCGGTTAACACTTAACCAAATCGCCCATGGCCATGCTTTCTGAATCATATCATCCGAGAGGGCCCGGAGAATATCTCTCCAAGTGGAGGGGCAAAATTCCATCTTGGTTATCCATGTCACGCAACTTGTTTCTCAATCGACCCGAACTCTTCCTTTATAACTACCTTATTACAGAACAACCTTTGATAGAACCTAAGTCAGGCGATCCACAACTCGGATCATGCAATAATATCAGGTCTAAGGATTACATTGATAGAGACATGCAAATGACGAATTTGCTCATTGCATCTCAGTGTCGGTCAGTTCGACTCGCTAAACACTTTAGTCGAGCCCGTGTAAGTCGGATTAGCGTCACCATTCCCATGACAAGTGGAACAGAGAAATCAGCTGAGTTGCACATTAGTCTAAGTCATGTTTCCAACACAACCTCGATGACTAAGGACAATTTAGTATGAACTACATAAGCATATAGTTCCACAACCGAATCACATATTCGATGATATATACAAGAGTTCATACAAGGTCAACTTTACTTATGAATACATCCGGAAATACATAATCGATGATTGCCTCTAGGGAATATTTCCTACAACTTCGTTGGATGTTTCGTGACGCTGCTGTCCGTGTCCCAAAACCCTTTTTGAAAGCATACTCGTTGTAGAACTTATGTGCGTCATCAGGGTGGTCAAACAACATCCCAACAAACAGTACAACTAGTTGTGATGAAACATCACCATCAATGTCGTCGAATTGTATCTTAGCTTCCTCTCCATGAAGGCCATCAAATGCATTTTCTGTATGGTTACCATCCTCTTCAGGTACTCCTGCTTTGTAACCATCTTCTTCAGAGTAAACCCCGTCATGAGCTCCTGGGTTGTAACCCCCATCAACATTTCTCTCTGAATCATTTGCAAAGGATTCCTGCAAATGTTGAAAATTTGCAACAACAAATCAGAGAATGCAACAAGCTTTACAGCCTAATGATGCATGTCTATGATATATGTACAAAATAGAAGAATGTCTCAAAACTCCCCAACATATAGCTTCCTAGATGTTGGTTATCCACATGTTAATGGCTCATATTTTTTATGCATCACGAATTATGCTTGATGGTACAAAAAAAGTCCACTACTGGTACATGCATAAGAACAACAACAATATGTTCACAGTTGCCAGCAAATTAATGCATGGTACAATTCTTCAGCATGCTTATTGATGGACAACAACTCAAACATGGAAAATCTAGATGATACAATGGCAACAATTTCATGCAATAACTTAACAGAAACTAGGGTTGGATAGGTCAGACTACCAGATCATGGTTGTTGTCTCTACCAGCTTCACGGAAGACAACGGTGGGGTTCTCAAAGCTGCTCCAGGCGGGTTGCTGCGGCGGAGGCCCTCTCACCGGCAGCCGATGCAGATCGTCGATGCTCAAAGGAGCTGACCTACTTCGACGTGGCGCCGTCATGGACGACGAAGCTCCGATGTTGCTCACCAACGGGTGGTACAAATGGCTTCTTGTCCTCTCCAACAACTGGTGTAAGATATGTGCCATGGCTGCCGAGCTCCGCCAGCGACGACGCTAGCGCCACCCTGCGAATCGCCTCCCATCCGCTTTCTCTTGTCCAGCCAATTTTTGTTGGATAACGACCGTTATGGTGCAACTGAATTGTTACATGGGTGCGCGGTTCGCGGTGCCATCCTGGACAACCATCAGACTATCCTTAGCGCTTCGATCCAGCGGTGCGGGAGGCGGCCGATTGGAGGCTCCATAATAGCCGGTTGTAGGATAGCGTTCGCAATACAGGATTATGGGGCCCATAAAATTTGGGGGCCCTGTGCGTTCACCCATCTCGCACGCCCCTATCGACGGTCCTGGTAACCCCAGAAGATCATGGAGCAGCAGCATATAACCCCGGATGAACCTTGGCCGCAGGAAGCGACTGGAGCCCCCCTGCAAGGTGGTGCCGTAGGATGGGCCTAATCTGAGCCTACCACGGGTCAGGTGGGCCCGTGGTGGTGTGCAAAAGGCGGTGTCCAAGCGGCCGGCCAGGGACTGTTGGCATCTGTGCCATGCCGAAATATCTGGGCCGGTGACGCTTATGTGTGTCATATCCCTCCCGGGCGTGCTATTGTGGGGTCTGCTCTCCGTGCCAATGTTCCGGGTGAAAACAACCGTACTCGGCAACGGCTCCGCGTTACATCGTTAGCTTCTTGGGGGGAAATGTCGTTATGTGGGGTTTTGGGTATTTCGTGCTCAACTTAGAGTTGGTGGTTGCTAACATCCTCTATTGTTTTTTTTTTTGCTTGATTTGTAAGAGGGTTTTATCACCATATTGTCTCGATTGAGCTGTACGTGGGCTTTTATAAATGGGGCGAAATTTCGGCTCATTGGTGTAGATGCACCCATTGCAAAAAATATATTTAAAATGTTTAAAAAATCTGAAAAAAATCTAGGTGTACACATACAAATATATCTTGTTCGCACACAAGATCTCTTGAAAGTATAATATTTTATGTAACTTGTGTAAAAAAGATAATTTTTGGTGCTTCAAAATATTTTCTCACGAAATTTTATTTTACCTTTTACACAGCCCACAAAACAAAATCCACTTTACCACTGAATTTTATGCGTGTACTACATAGCATGTCCGGATGTATTTCTAGATTTTTTTTCAGATTTTTTTAACACTGAATTTAGAATGCATTTTTTTATTATAGGTGTATTTGGACCAATGAGCCAAAACACCATGTGGGAGCCAAAGTGCCTGTTTACACAAAATAAATTACCGAATGATTTCAAAATTAAGTACCCTGCATTTTAGTCATAAACATCGATATAACCTTTAGCTTTTGTATCTGGTGGAGCAGTAGATGAACAGCAAGAGGTTAAGCGCACTGAGAGCAGCCATGAACCAGAAGAAGTAGTCGAGGTGGCCTTGGTCGAGGTTGTCTGGGATCCACCTCGTGCACGACGCGACGACACCGAGCAGGGCGGAGTTGAGGTAGTTGCCGGCGGCGATGGTGAGCTGCGCCACTGCCGCGCCCAGACTCTTCATGGACTCGGGAGATTGGTCGTAGAAGAACTCAAGCATGCCAACGCTGGCAAATACCTCAGCCGTTCCCAGCAGGCAGTAGCACGGCGCCTGCCACATGATGCTCATCGTCGCAGCCGGCGACGCTAGCCGCTTCGTCTCGACAGACGCGGCGTACGCCATGGCGGCCGCGGACAGCGCGAGGCCGACGCTGATGCGCTGCAGTTGCGTAAATCCCCTGTCCTCGCCGGTGAGGCGCCGCGCCAGCGGCACCAGGATGGCTTCGTAGAGGAGAACACAGATGAGGAAGCTGACGACTTCGAATGTGGAGAGGGATGCCGGGGGCACGATGAAGCCGCCGACGCGGTTGTCCATGGCCATTCCCTGCTCGACCAGCGTCGACGACATCTGCGCGGTGACCGCGAAGAAGACGAGCAGCAACGCCCAGACGGGGCACATCCGCAGCAGCATCTTCAGCTCCTCCACCTGCGACACCGCGCAGAGCCGCCACGGGCCCTTCTTCTCCGGCGACGGTAACACGATCGCAGCCTTGTCAAAGAACCTGAATTGGCTGGTATGACGGCCAGCCCTGCCATTTTCGTACAGGGCCGAGGCATCATCCGGCAGCTCGAGACGGCAGTTCCTTACGGCCGCGACAACCACCTGGGTGACCCTCGTCAGTGGGCTACCTCCCGCTCCGAGTGGCTTGTACCTATAAACCTTGCTGCCGGCGATGAACACCGCAAGGCCAAAACCTATGAGCACGGTCGGAATCGCGTACCCGATGGTCCACCCGACGTTATCCTGTATCCAGACGAGCAGCGTCGCAGACAGCAGCGAACCAATGTTGATCGAGAAGAAGTACCAGTTGAAGAAGGCGCCCTTGGCCACCCGCTCTGTCTGGTCAGCGCTATCAAACTGGTCGGCGCCTAGGGCCGCGCAGCACGGCTTGATGCCACCAGTCCCGAGGGCGACAAAGTAGAGCCCCAGGTAGACAGCGGCACGATGGATGCCCACGTGCTCGTTGGAGAAACCAGGCAGGAGCCACGGAAGCGCCGCCGATGATGTCAAGATGAACATCCCGTGACACAAGACACATTTTCAGACATATTGCACGTCACTTGCAGAAAAATACAGAAACAATGTACTGTAGGTTAAACCATTCGATGGCATCAGGTTGTCGTCGCACTTACGACGATGTAAACCGAGAGGAAAACTACTATCGTCGTATATCGTCCCCAATAAGAGTCGGCCAAGAAGGCTCCGACGACCGGCGTGAGGAAGCAGCTGCCGATCCAGGTGGACACATTCCTCGCGGCGTCGACGTTGTTCTCGTGGAGCACCGTCGTGAGGTAGGTGACCAAGTTCCTGGCGACCGCGGAGAAGCACATGCATTCACTGAATTCGGCACCTGTTATTTACCGCGTCCAAGGCTCAACTGGTTACTTCTTCGGAAGTTAATAGCATAAAACCACCACTTTGATGGTGTTACCATCTACCATCACTTTACGTTTGCGGAACAAAAAACCCACCAGATTTTGCAAGGTTTTTGCGGAATACGCTAAACGCAAATTGAACGTGAATTGACAGGGAATTTCACAAGCATGATTTTATTCTATTAACTCCTTCTTCGGTGGAAGATGTGGACACACTGAATCAAATGTTCGTAGTAACTTTCCTTGTGTTACCTAGAATGAAAAAGCATGCTCTCCATTTGCCAGTGCTCTGCTTGAGAGCAGGCTGTCTGTTGAAATCAACGGTTCCATCACTAGTGTATCCTGAATGTTCTTCCTGAAGAATAATGCAGAAAATAAATTTGGTTACTAGGTTTTTCCACACGCTATGGCCTATGTGCCACATATGAAGATTCAAACTTTTACCCTCCGTTTCATAATTGTTGTCACGGATTTAGATGTATCTAGACATATTTTGTGCATAGATACATCAAATCTGCGACAAGAATTATGAAACAGAGGGAGTATAATGTTTTAATTAGACAATAGGTGTGGTGGTTAGCAGTGGAGTATGATGACCTGCGGCTGTGGAGGCCAGCCATGATGGTTCAGCAATGGCCTCTTTTCGTCTGCTGCTTCCATGTGGCTCTCACTCACTATGTGGTCTTCACAAATATTCTTGCGAGTTCCTGCAAAGAATTCTATGTGCAGCGACAATAGATCAGGAACTTGCCATATTGGACGATGGAACAATATAAAATACATTATATAGGAAAGAAAATTATTGTCTTCCAGGTTGAAATTATCTCTACGACTATCAAGCTCATCAAACAAGTTGATCAATATATGCTGCATTAGATGCCATAGGCATGTAAGAGGAATTTTTTGTTCTTGTCTTCTTCTTCATCGTCTTTGAGGCATCAAACGAGAAAAAAGACAAAAACCCAGCTGTAATTTAGTTACTAGTTCATTGAGGAAACTAGCAGGTTCCGTTAAACTAGCAGTATCTGATGTACCTGTAGGTTTAAGTGCCTGATGAGGTATAACAGCGATGACCGACAAAGCGGCAGGATCAAGCGGCAGCGTTGGCCTCTTCACACGCTGGGCATTTGCGCCAGCCGGCTGACGACTGGCGACTTGGTTTGGAGGAGAGCAGGAGCAGCAGCCGGTGCACGTCCCGCCGGCAAATCGATCGATGGGAGGGGAAGGGAACACAGATTTTGTAGGCGCACCGGTACCTACCACGCTATCGTGGCCATCGAGAATTCCTTGGATCTGAGCCTCCAGCAACTACCAAACTGCGTTAAGTACGTGGGTCCCAAGAGGCATCCCGCAACTATCAAACAAGGTTAGGTACGAGATTAATTTTGTTGCGAGCCAATCAGAAGTACCTCCCTCCATCCATACAATATTGTTGAAGATTTAATGTATCTGTATATATTAATATGTCTGCATTTAAATTTAGATAAACTTAGGACATCCTTTTATGGTTAGAGGTCCTCTTCTCTAAATTTATATTATCTTCTTTAAAAAATTAAAGTTTGTACTTTTATATTTAAATAATTCAAAATTTATTTCGGAAATACGTGTACATGGTCCAAATATCCATGTTAAGTTTCAGCAGAAAACTCGTTATATTTTGGGCTATAGAAAAAAAAAACAAATTTGTGATAGTGTATAGGGGTTACATACGTATACTTTTGTCATAAATTTGTCTTTTTATATTTCTCAAAATATAACATATTTTTAAAAGAAATTTTCGGGCGTACAAATTTGATGTATATATCTAGGTACCCAATTTTTGCAGATTTCTTGGAGACCAAAACGTGTCATTTTCAATTTTTTGAAAAAACGGGCTCACTAGTGCTCAAGAGGAGGGATGAGTTTTCGAGAATCTAGCTGAAACACTAGAAACTCCTAGTCAACCACTAGATAATCCTAGGTTCGGAAAAGTTTTGTATTGCCAGCACTCGGCCTAAGGCCGCATCAAACAGTGGATCACATTTAGGACCGTTAAATTGTTCGTTCCTGTTTGTTTACAGTGGCCCACGGACAAGGGAGTGGCCCCTGCTGCTAACCGGAGGCTAATGGAGGCGCCACCGTTTCTCGCCAGCGTCCTCCCTTTTCCGCCCACGCCCGCCCTTTCCCGCCGAGCAACCCGTCGGCGACATTTCTCGCCTACACCTCATTTCGTTGACGCTTTCTCCCACTCGGTCGTGTTGTTTCCAGCGTAGGCCAGAATGCCTATAAAACCGTGTCCATCGGGGACCTTGGCCAGACCACAAAACCCTAGTAATATTTGACCGCACTCCACCACCACTTGGGCCCATACTAGCGAGGCCGCGTAGGAGAGGTACCTTCTGAGCCCAACCGCGGCCGGTGAGGATTCAGGCAACGACAACGAAGGTGATCTGCGCGTGCCAACCTCCGCAGAGTAGCGAGTCCTCCTCGAGTCCTTCCAGAGTGCGCGACAACGAGCCCTGGAATCCTCAGACAACTCCATCGACTCTAGCCGCCTTGAGCTGTCCCCATATGGTGGCTTCGGAAGAGAGCAACCACCAGTTCATGGCTGCAGAGTTCAACTCCCACCGAGCGGATAAAGAGATTGCCTAGAGGGCGTTGGCAGAGGCCACGTGCGGAAGGCGGCGAGAGGCACGGAGATTGAGGCTTTTGCCTGATAGTTGTATGACCCATTGGGTACCACCATTGGTATACATGGTCCGGACCAGCTGGAGGCCCAAGAGAAGCCAGCACCTGCAGAGCAACAAAGGCTTAAGGGCATCTCCAATGGGGCGACGCAAACCGGTGTCCGCGTGGCGTCCGTTTGCGGCACGCGGCGGACGCGAAAAAGACCGTATTTGTCCGCGCGTCCGTTTGCACCTAGGGGTGCCTCCAGCCGGCCCGACGCATTTCCGTGTCAGCATGAATTATGATGTTTAAAAACAACAAAATAAAGAGTTTCAACGAAGTCATAGTTATTACATCCAAATTTTAAAAAGTCTACATAAAAATAAGATGGTATTCCTCTAGGCATGGTCTTCATAGCCAGCCAATGCCCACTGATGCTCAATCAGATCCATCTGCAACCGTTTGCACACGGTCTCCTCAGCGACTTCTACATTCATATGCAGATAGTCCTCCCAAGATAAAGTCCCAGGGAGTGGTGCAACCAGCTCACCTTGGAATTCCCAGTGGTTCTCATTGCGATCATCAAGACGCTCGTTCTCAACGATCATGTTGTGCATGATCACGCAGTATGTCATCACCTCATGCATGGTCTTCAGCGCCCATGTTCCTGCCGGGTGACGAACAATTGCCCACCGAGCTTGCAGCGCACCAAGTCCACGCTCCACATCTTTCCTGCAAGCCTCTTGCATCTCACTACACCACAGCACTAGATCCCCAACCAACAAGTTGGTGGGGAAAACTCGTTTCAACGACCAAAAGTTGGTCGGGAATGGGTTTTACCGACCGATCTTGTCGGTCACCGTAAGTCCGGTCGGCAAAGGTCATTCCCGACCGACTTTTCTTTGCCGACCGACAGTTTGACACCATTGCAACACCTTTCCCGACCAACATATTCTTTGCCGACCAACATTTTATTGCCGACCAACATTCGTTCGCCGACCAACAGTCTATTTACCGACCAACGTTTTGTAGGTCAAGCATACAGCCTTCCCAACCAACAGCCTAACAGTCTACGTTTTGCCAACCGACTAACCATGAGCCAATCAACATGCTTTTCAGTTCCAACCGTGTGTCTTATTTTACATATTTGACAATTATTTAAGTAATCATCATGCATATTTTCATAAGAAAACAATAAATCAAACGATAATGACATATATTAAATCCACAAACATACAAATGGTCATCTATTCTCAGCGTTATTACCACTTACATTGCTCAGAAATTAAAGATATCTGAATGTGCACTAAACATTTATACTTCTTACAAAAGACACCCCACACATCTGATTTTGCAGAAACATTTAGACTTCCTACAAAAGACACGGCACCCATCTGATTTTGTACAAGTGAGTAGGTACATATCTCCAATGACATGAAATCTCCTCCATTATAAAGAAATATCTTGATGTGGGCTGCCAGCTACTCGGTTCCTAATGCAGTCCTTCCTACAAAGTTATCAGCCATTACGTTTAGTTGATAACATTAGCCACAAAACTATAATTTAACAACAATTAGTAGGCTCACATAACAGAAAGTATGTCACAACATAGTAAAATATAGTAAGATATTCATCTACTGATCTCCAAACAAGATTCTTGTGTCAAATACAATAAAGATATAGTATGCTAATTAACCATTCAGATCAAATAAGGTTCAGTCTTTCCCTGAAGTAGTATATATTAAGAGAACCATAATTGCTATATACAAATATCTTCCAACTTAGAAAATGACGAGTAGGTAACTAGGCATATTAGATACACACATGGATCTATCCGACTGTCCAGCCAAGTACACATACATGCATCACATTAGGCAAAATAAGCACGCAAGCTAGCAATCTAACATGGGGATTCAGCTAATAAGCAATCTAGCATAGCAGGCTGTATGCATACATGAACAAGATACATGCTGGCAGTCAGATTCAGTTGCTAATTAAGCACAACCTTTACCAGATGACAAATAACAGTGGCCAACTCCAGTGCCAAAATAAATAAAGGGCTCATAATTAGCAGCTTAACGAGCTCATTTACCAGAATTTCTCGGTACTAGAATCCATTCTATTCATAGTAATTGGTTGTGGAATGGAGAATCCAGTCTAGCCGTTGGTACATGATCCAAGGGATTGTATCAAAAAAATTCAAAAGATTACCTAAAAAAAGTCAACAGCAGGACGAGGTAGTATCCCCTGGCTTGTAGGGCTTCATCTAGCAAAATTATCGCAAGTCAGCATAACACACAACAGTACAAGGGATGTGGAAAAAACACACAAGCATGTTGATTACCTTGTTGACCATGCAATGGACCTTGGGACAGTATATCGTAAATCAGCATACTGATACGGCAGTGTAGAATCCCTTTTAATCGCAACATTTACAAGAACCTCATAGGTCCCCTGGCCAAGGGGCTCCTCGCCAATAACACTGTCTGGGTCGACCAAGAGAATTGTTGTCATAACAACAGGAGATTCCAAGGCTCCCCTCTCTGTACCAGAATAAAGGAACACATTTGTGGTGTAAGTGGCCTTCCTATAATACCTCTGCTAGTACCATACACGATTACTGCTTGCTGATCAGTAGGATTGTCTTGGTCGGATGCTCAACACCTCACTGCAGTTTCCCTGCCAAGCAACACCAAGCAAATTAGAAAATAAACGGATCTGGTCTGAACTAGCTAGATGATGCTAGGGACCTTACTACCTTGTGTGAGGTGGTGTCATCATGGCCGGGCTCGATGATGCCAGGTTGTCTTACCCCTAGTCCCTGCCGCCGCACGAGGCCGGACAGCTGCCACAGCAGCAGTCGTGCAAGTAGAAGTTCAAGTAGAAGTTCTGCCATGAGCACATCAACGGCTATAGGTTATAGGTTACATGTTTAACTCTTGGCAGCAGCAAAACAATAAAATGCACTAAGCAAAAAATGTCCAAGATTTACAGTAATATGGTTCTAATGTGTAGCAAATATTATTACTCCCTCCGTCCCACAAACAATGTCGGAAGTTTGTCAAAATTTAGATGTACGAAGGGAGGGAGTACCATATATCCTGAGGCACTTTTCAACAAAAAAATATGCTTAAAATTACAATTATTCAGATTCGAAGAAAGATTAATCGCGTTTGTTGTTTCTGAAACTGGAAACTACTACTCATTGGTAAATGCAATTGCTATAAGATCTATCTGTTTCAGGCTAAAAATATCAACAGCCTAGTAGTACACTTTGAGAAGTAATTGGAATAAAAAAGCCATTGAGTATGTAGAAATCAATCTCCGATTTGGATGGACTTGCCAGATTCATATATAAAATCTCATAAGCAAGTAGTAAAAATCTGCAGCGAAAGTGAAACGGGCAGCAAATAATAGCACACTGGATGAATACCATGCAAATAATAGCAGTCAATCAATAACCGAGGACCTGACCACGATAGCAAGTAGTGACTTAGCACATCACTTCAGACGTTGTGAAGAAAGCTAGCCACACATTTCTTGATCTACAACGAACAAAATAGCAGCGTCACATAGATGGCCATGGTGGAATCTTATCGCCAATAAACAACTTGAGCTAATTTGTCGCAGTCACAGAGGATGGCCAGACCACTGCTAGCTAGCTAATTAACTTTGCAACTTAACAATAACAACCAACTAACTCTGGAATCAGCAGTGGCCGGAACGGGGTCATCACCTGCACGGGACGTATTCCTCTCCTGTTGGGTGGCGGTGGTGAATATATATATGAGGAAGCTCGACGGCAACCTGGAGCTGTGCGTGGCGGGCGGTGGTGGCCGGCGTGCAGCAGCATGGAGCCACACCGGCAGGCGAGATCGACGGAACAGCGCGCGTTGATGCACACGCTCTCCGGCGAGCAAGCCCAGCCGCGCCGCCGCCGTTGTTCTGCCTCTCTCATCAATATGGATGCGGGAGTAGAAGTGCGGTTAGGGATTTGGTTGGGGTTGTTGGATCTGGTGCAGGAGAAAGGAGAGGGTGGTGCGAGAGAGGTCGTGCCGGTGGTGGCTGGCAGCGGAGTGACCGGAAGAGATAGCGCCGCCGCTGGCTCGCGTGGTGGAGAGGCGGATGGGAGAGCTCCGAGTGCCTGCGGATTTGGGGATTTAGGGTTCAGAGGCGCGGCTATGGAGATTTTACTGTGTGGGAAATGAAAGTTGTGCGCGCGTTGGGCCAAATGTTGGCGCAATTATTTTTCGCTCCGCGCGCGTTAGGCCAAATGTTGGCGGGTCGCTCCACTTAACGACCCATGGTTGGTCGGCATTGTTTTACCGACCGATCATCCGACGGCTACACATTTCCGACCAACAATCGGTTACCCTGTGCATGTTTTCCCGACCAACTGTTCGACAGAAGCTTTACCGACCAACATTTTGTTGATGATACTAACTTTTGCCGACCGATGTCAGTTGGGAATCTAGTGTTGTGGTGTAGTGTCTTGGCAAACCTCCTCGTCTTCTCGGAGTTTGGATTACGGACAGACTTCACCAGTGTGTCCCAGTCAGGGTAGATTGTCATCAACAAGATAATATGGCTTGTCATATTCATTTCCATTAACCTCGTAGCTCACCCGGGGAGCTTTGCCTTGCATGAGCCTGTTGAAAACCGGTGATCGGTGCAACACATTGATGTCATTGTTGGAACCGGCCATGCCAAAGAATGAATGCCAAATCCATAAATCTTGAGATATGACAGCTTCAAGAATGAAGTCCGTTCCTCCGCATGCCCGCTGTACTGACCCTGCCATCCAAATGGACAGTTCTTCCACTCCCAGTGCATGCAATCTATGCTGCCAATCATTCCTGGGAACCCTCTAGACTCGTTGATAGACAACAGCCGCCTTGTATCCTCAACAGTTGGCTCCCTACAGTAATGTTGTCTAAACACGACAATCACGGCTCTGCAAAATTTGTACATGGCCTCAAGGCAGGTGCTCTCACTCATTCGAAGATACTCATCGAATATATAAGCATCCATTCCATATGATAACATGCGAATAGCCGCGGAGCATTTTTGGTAGAAGGTGAAACCTAGCGCACCTGTTGCATCGGCCCTGCATTGGAAGTAGGAGTCGTTGTGTCTGACTCCCCGTAGAATGACCACGAATAGCTCCCTTGACATTACCGGCGCCGGAACATTTTTTCCTTGAACACCGGATCGGTGATGTGGAGCCGGAGCTGCCCTTCCACTCTGTTGCGCGGCAGGTTTTTTGAGCGGCCCTTGACATAGCCCCGATACACCGGCCCCTTGTTTGAATTGAACTCGTGGATCATGGAGGCCACAGTAGTTGCCAATGTCTGCGTGGACTAATCGGACTCCTTGTCCGAAGAGGAGTCAACGACCTCCGCGCGGAACTTGTCCAGCATCTGCCACATGTCCATCGGCGTGGGTACGAAATGTGGATCAATGGTCGTGCACAATAGCGCCCAAAACAGGAGTAAGACACCTACCGGCGCAATTGACCGAACAGGTCGTGGGCGGCGCTACCGGCAACGTTTGGCCCCAAAATAGGCGGCAGGTACGCGCCGAAGCCAACCCCGACTACGATCCTGCTCTCCCGCTCGGCGAGAACCGAGCCGACGACGAGTACTGCGCCGCTACGCCGGGTGTGGTTGGGGTGGTGGCGTCGCACTAGGGCAGCAAAGAAGGGGAAAAAGAAGCAAATCGAAGCGCTCGATTTCGCTGTCCCTGACTTGCGGGACCGGGTAAGAAAAGGAGGACGCTCGGCGCGGAGCGTCCGCGGAGACGCAAACCGGCGCATATTTGGGCCAGGTTTGCGTCGCCGCGGACGGCCCGTTCACTTTGCGTCGCCCCGCTGGCGCAGGGCTGAGACGCATTTTCGGTCACGACGGAAGCAAACGGTTGCTCAGCGTCCGTTTGCGTCGCCCCGTTGGAGATGCCCTAAGTCCTTGGCTTGATGAACAAGAAGAAGACCCGACTAGGACACCTCCGACCTAGCCTCATTAATAAAGGCTAGGAGGGGTCGTAGGGGAGGACGACATATCCAGAACCTTACACACACGATTCTTGTCTCCTTGATTTATCACCATAATCCATCACGGCGACATTATAAGCTTCATCAATAATCAAGATTAGACAAGAATGAGTTAGGGTTTTACCCTCCGAGGACTAAACCTGGGTAAAATATCGCCTCCCTTTTGTTTGATAGCCGAAAGATTTACCGGCGCTCTTTTTCCCTAAACCCAAGTCAAACATCCATGGGAACTATCATGGAGACCCCACACCAATTAGTGCCTTTTGTTGGAAACCTAGGTGCGGGAGTAGGGCTAGGGTTAGGTCTTTAATACTAGGGTGCAAATGAGCGAGAGATACATTTATCGAACATGGATGGCATCTAATCTACGGATTGGTTCTCCATCATCATATGCACCTTTATAGTTTCTTATGATTACTTGTATTGCGTCTTTTATTTTTCTGTTGGTACTTGTGGATTTGAGCGGCCGTAAGCATCCTAGTTCAGAGGTCGAATGTAATGTTTAAAATATTTTAAGTAGTAAAATGCTCTTTATGGAAAAAAGAAGCTAGACTTTGTACGCTTCCGGAAGAAGCTGGAACACATCGTTACAGCAAAAATCAATTGACAAACAACCATCGCTGACTGAAGATCAGATGAAGTGGAAACAGATCATCTCTACATAAACTACTTGAAGTTGAAGCAGACCATCTCTGCAGCAAATATCTACGTAGTAAATAATACTACTAGTTCTGACTTACTTTGCAATAGTATATTATTTGGATGACATAATCCTGTGTTAACAATAATCATATTAGTTCACACGAGATCCTGATGCGTTCTCCGACCAGTAAGTGAATTGCTGTGGGAATAAATATTGTTTTCAACTTGATCACAAAAACAATATTTCTAGAACCTTACCAATTCCTTTTAGCCAAGTTATCTGTGGTGAGTAGGACATTAGAGCATCCCAGCCGTCTCCCCGACGAGGCCCCAGGACGTGTTTTTTTCATCCGGATGGACGAAAACCGCCTAATCGCGCCCCCGGTTCCTCGATTTCGTCCAGATTAGGCCTTTCGTCCGTCTGGGGAGCCCAGGCCATCCCCACCCCCCCCGGGAGCGCTCGGGGACTCCGAACGAAAAGAAAGCGCGGGAAATGCCGAGAAACTTTCCCGCGCGGCTGGTGGCCCCAACTTGTCGGCGAGAGAGACCGATCGTTGTCCTCATCGCATCGTCTTCCGCGCGCTGAAAAAGCCTGCCGCCAGTCAGTCTTCGCCGGACACATCGTTTCCACGCGGCGAGTTAATGTCGTCGCCTCGGTTTCACGCGCGTCGACCTCTATTTATCACCGAACTACCGCGTCTGGCCGCATTCACCATGCTCACTGTGCTCAATCTTTCCAATCTTCTCCAATCTCAAGCGAGCTAGCGGCGATCAAACAATGGCGAACGACGGCGCGGCCAACAATGGCTTCGGCCGCCGCTCTCTCCACCAGTGGGAGGCCGGCTTCTCCACCTGGCGGGCTACCCGGTGCCGCCGGACTTCCGCGCGCCGGGAGGATGGCGACTCAGTGCGGGCGGCGTCCCGATCCCGCCGCCGCCGATGGGTCGCGCCGTCCTGGAGGCGGAGATCGACACGGTGCTCGTCACTCTGAGTGACGAGCAGCGCGCAGAGCCGCGCTTCTTCCCCGACAACTACGAGGCATGGACCGCCTTCTTCCGGCGCAGGTACGAGCGCGAACTCGCCGCTTACGACGGGCCTCCTCCCCCTCCTGCTAGGAACAACGCTGCCGGCCGCCGCCGGTGGTGGAGCGCGCCTAACCGCACCCTCGCGAATGTGCCCGCGTACATCGAGGGTGGGAACTCCCCCCTCTGGGGATGCCGCCGCCGGAGGTGGCTACCGTGTCGCGCCGACACGGCAGTTCCTGGACGCCGAGGAGGATGACGGCGTCCTCCTCCTCGTCTGGGTCGAGGTCCGCGTCCAGGTCCGGCGGATCGGCGCCCCCGGTCTTCATCAAGAAGGAGTCGGCGTCTCCGTCGACACCGGTCTTCGACAAGAAGGAGCCGGCATCTCCACCGCTGACCAGAGGGCGCAGGAGCGGCGCCCTCGTCATCCGCGACCAGCCCTCCTTTCCATCGCGCGGGCGGAAGAGGGAGACGTCGAAGAAGGAGGCTGCCGCCAACCAGCTCGCCGAGGAGGAGGCCAAGCGCGCGGAGGAGGCCGCGATGGAGGAGGCGATCACCAGGTCGCTGAACAACTTGGTGCCCGCCGACAACACCCTCCCCATCGACGCCGCCCTCGAGTGGTCCAGGCAGGACTGGGAGCGCCAGGAGGCGGAGCAGCAGCGTCGGCTGCTGGACATGGCCGCCGCGTGGCAACGCGCCGTCCGCGCCGCCGGACCGTCCGCGGCAACGAACACCGCGCCCAGGCCTGTCGAGCTGATCAAGCTCGAGGAGAGCAGCGACGACGACATGTACCGGCCGACGCCGCCACGCGCCGGCGACCCTGGCCAGGGTTCGAGCCGCTGGTACGAGGCGGCGCCGCCAAAGGACGCCGCCAGCTCGAGCAACGACGACGACGGTGCGGACTAAACGACCTTCTACCGCCATTTCGGCATGTAGGAGGCCGCTATTAGTTTAAGTTAATGTTTCCCTGTCGCCGAATTCAAATATGTACGAATTCGGCCTATATATGTACGAATTCGCCTATATAAGTTAAATATCTCTAAATTTTGCTTATGTTTGCACGAGTTTCGCCTACTTCTGTCCGAATTCGCCGAATTTTGTCAAAAACTTTCATCCGCCCTGGACTCGCTGCTGGGAAAATGGGCCTCCTCAGGCCAAACTTTTATCCAATCCGGCGCTAAATAGCGCCGGATTTTGGCCTGGGGAGCCACAACGGCTGGAGATGCTCTTACAATGCTAGAACCATATAAATATTCTTATTTTTAGTGGTACTTTCATTTTTTAAATATATCTACAAAGTAATCTTGTACGGTCATTCATCTATCTGCATATTGAGGGCAGAGGAAATAGAGCCTCTCATGCCTTTGCTACTTGCTGTCGCGGAGAGCTATTTTTATCCTATCAGAGGCTGCCATCTTGGTCTTTTCTTTTTAATTCTCTAATAGGTAATTTTCTGACACAACTTTGTGTCCATAATTTCCTGTAACTACGGGTACGACAGTCTTATTTTACTCCCCTCTTTTATCCTTCGATGGTAATTCGTCGACACAACTTTTCTTCTGCCGTCATTTTTCGATGGTATTACCCTACGGTAATTGTTTGCCAATGAGTAATTTCTCTGCAACAATTCGCCCATGGTACTTTCCTGTTCTTCGATACGAAAATTGACATAACTTTCCAACCGTCATTTTCACCGGTAGTTACCCCAAGATATCTCTTCCACTGTAGTTACTTATCCTACTGTAATTATTAGTCGTATTTTTCCCTTTTTTATTCTTTGGCAGTAATTTTTCGATGCGTTTTCCCAACCGTAATTTTCCACAATAGTACCCCCACATAACTAATCAATGAGGAGTAAAAGTTTTTATCCAATTGATCATCAACGTTCCATTTAAAAATACGAGGGTTTGTCATTTGTCTTAGAGAGGCTTATGAGTTTGGAAAAATATGATAATGATTTGCTATTTCTATAGCAGAGGTGCAAATTTCTTCTATAAATGTCCCTAGACTACCCGGCCAACCAAGGCACTCAAAAGGGGCAAAACAATCTTGGTCGTTCATTTACCGAGCTACAGTACAAACTCAGACCCGCTTTTGACAGCAGCCGTCCGATGCGGTAACTCTTTTCTCACTCGCTGCTTGTCTGGATAGGTCACTGACGGCTGGGACCAGGAGTGTGCGGGACCAGCGACCAGAGTGAGCGATACTGCTCGTTTCGGGTCGCTCAGATCGCACATCGCGGTGAAAACTGAAAACCTAGATCGAGCCAATGCACTCCTGAGCCCCGTACTCCCCTCCACTTCCAGACTCACTCTCCTCCCCGAGCCGCCGCCGTCGCCGTGCCTCGCCCCTCCTCCTCCCCGAGCCGCCGCCGTCGCCGTGCCTCGCCCCTCCTCCTCCCCGAGCCGCCGTTGCGCCTCTCTCCCTCGACCTACCGAGCGCCGGAGGTGGAGGAGCAGCGAGGGACGGGGTTTCCTGCCGTCCATCGCTCCGCTGCGCCGGCGTGCGGCGAGTTCAAGGAGGAGGGCGGATGGCGGCGGCGACCGGAGGCGCCGGGCGCGGCCACAGACGGGCCGACGCGGGACGGACCCGCGACGACCGGAGGCGGCGGTGGCGGCGGTGGCGGCGGCGACCAGAGGCGCCGGGCTCCTCTCCAATCTGCAGCTCCTCTCGCTCGATGGGCCAACGTCGGGATGGAGCCGGACGAGAACGGTCGCGGTCGTGGGCTGGAGGAGGTGCAGCAGGAGCACGGAGGAGGGCGGCGGTGACGCCTCGTCCTCTCCTCTTCCGCCGGCCTCGACGTCGTCTTCCGGCACAGCTACGGCAGGCGGCGGCTGGATGCTACGAGGAGGGAGAACATGTGCGGTGGTGGCTGACGGAGGACAGAGGATGGACGAGGAAGAAGGGATTTCTGATTAGTATTCACATCTAGCTTCCTTTTCCGCTTCTTCCATCTGGATTTCTGATTTCCTTGCTTTGATTTCAAGATGAGGCACAAGATTCATGCCCGGAGGCTGGATGCTACCGGGAGGGAAAAATCTTGATCAAATAGAAGAAGGAGAAATTCAACCAAGCCTGACGAGGTACATTGGGTGAGGTTCTGAGATTATTTAGGCAATTTTGAGCCCATCCTCTTGAAGGTTATGCTCTTCTGTTTGTTTGATTCATAAATTGGATGCATGTCGACTTGTTAAATCAAAACATAGGTTTAAATGATAGCAGACAGTGTTCATGGTTGATAAAAAAAAACCCTGCCGTGGTGTGTTTCTGTATCAATCATGCACTGAAAAACATTATTTATCAAATATGATGGCTTGAGGTTTGCTATTGCATGGCATGATCCGTGGTTTGAGCCTTACATCTACTTACATAAAGCCATGGATGCTGATATTAACACATGCCGTTTCCTAGCTCTTGCATATATATATGTTAACCAAATTGTTCCCTCTCTATGCCCATGATTCTTATCTGATTACTAGGGTCTCTAGCTTTATCTTGTTTTCTAATTAGAACATGATACTGCTCTAAATTAGCTCAGGGGTTCATGCTAACTTGTTTTTTCTTGCTGAAGCTACAACCACTTCTGAATTAGCTAACATGAGCAAGCACTGCATTTACTTCATTGTTATCATGTGTTGTGCCGATCTTCCATAATTTTTATCCAAACTATTGCCTTTCAAGTCTTTTTTTGGATCTTCCGGTGGAAAGCATGGTGTCAATTACCTTGATTAGTGTTATTTATAATCTTTTATGTTCTTAAATTTATATCATGCGGATAATTCAGATCAAGACACGCTGGCATCGAGATCAAGTGAAGCTGCGCTGGAGCGATGGCGCATGTCTCGCCATGCACGGTTCGCTCCTCTCCATGAATCCACAGTTGGCAGACTGGCATTACTTCTACCAGTGTTGTTGGTACAACAGGTCAACAGCTACAACTTCATGGCTTCTTTGAGGTTAGATTGCCTCCCTGTATAATGTTCTGAAATTTTCTGAAATTATTTTTGTAGATGAGTAAAATGGAAAAGTATGATGTTCATGCAAATACATTGCCCCTCTTCTCACTGTCTCTTGGGTTGTTTCTTGCTGTGTAGCTTTATTTGTGTTTCCTGAAGATAGGAGAGCGCCAACGACACTTGTGAGAGTGACATCAGCTGTATACAAATTGATACTTAATATGGAGAATTGAGTTAGTGAAGCTGTGTGGTCATGGCGATGTGCCGATGTACACCTGGTTCCTAACCCTTCAGAAGGTACTTTGTCAAGATCTAGATGCTCGGGTTCACCGACACAATACCAATAGTACAGTACATGCTGCTTGCTTCGCCGCTGACCCGCTCCTTTGATTTCCCGTCCATGTATGGAAAACAGCTATTGGTGAGTGGCTTGAGCATTAATCTTATTATTTAGTTGCATTTAATGTTCTTCCTTTTTATGTCAACGATTTTCTATGCAATATGTGACATGAACTAGAGTTTCCCTCTGGAGAATATTATGGCGAGTTTAGGATTGGTTCAGTTAGTAACGTAATGAAATACAAGCAACCTGTTTTCATTATGGTGGCTTTACTATTGCACACCGTAATATTTGTCCCTTGTTTCTGCCGTGCTGCAGGAAATTTTAAATCTTCGTTATGCGTGATCGCAAGTGATGATATATTTCTTAGAAATTAAAATGTTGCTGGGCCTTACATGGCAACATCCTAATACTTACTTATGCATACAATGGGAAGTGTATTGCTTCTGGGCTGTGATGTCTTTAATTTTAGCTCTAGGTTATGCAAAGCTTATTTTGTATATACCTAAAAGTTGTGTTCTGTAAATGTTGAAGATTTATAATTTCTGGAATGCGCCCTATTTTACACTAGCTTATTTGCAAAGAATGGTTTTGTGATCTTTGGTATTAATTAGAGAGAATGCTAAAGTATATAGAAGAGCGGTATCTGTAATCATGGGATGTTGTGGTTTAAGCTTGCTTGAATCTTGTTCCTGCCGGTGTGCATATCCATTGCCTCTTGTGTTGTTGATTGCTTTGCCGTCTTTCAGCACCTCAGAAAGGCTTTGATTCTTTTGGGAGAATAGAATCGGTGAATTGAGTCGTTGTGGCTATTCGGTTCATATTGCCCTATTTTAATCATTTGTTCATATTTTTTTAAATAATTTTATTTCGGACCAGCCATTTGACTAAAATAGTTTGTTACTTTTTTAGATATGATGCCATTGGCCAGCATGCAGTTCCAGTACCTTATGGTTGTGGAAAAGTTATATAGAGATCTATCCAGATATGATGCCACTGCAACTGCTCATGTGCAAAATTTACTCTGTTTCACATTGCACTATCATCATTGTCACTCCATGAGGTACCACAGGTTGTCTCTTGTGTATAGTATTTCGTTCAGTAGCAAAATAGTCCGTACATGTTGGAATAAATGCACAGCTCATACTCTGGTTACTCATTAGTTGCATTTTGCACACAGTATTAGTTGAGGAAAGTGGGGTTCGGAACTCTAGCAGAGAAACTGAAGAAAAGTGGTGTTTCACCTGATCGATATCCCCTTGCTCATTAATTACTTTGTCAAGTGAAATATGGTAAATTGGAGCTGCAAACTAGATAGAATCAATCCCCTTGCTCATTAGTCATTGTTGGTCAGCCTTTGTTTACTGTTCTTATAATGCTATGCATTTACATTTATGGACAAAAATACGCAATCGGACATATATGTTAGCTGCGTTTACTTTCGGTTATCTCTGTCCTTTCCATCCTTTCTTTCTAGCCTGGACAATCTCTCTATAATCTAGAAGCAAAATCAGGGCAATGACATTATGCTCAGTTTATCAAGGATCATTTGCATAAAAATTACATATGTTTACTATGCAAAGTACTATGAATGTTTGAACTCATTTTCTAATTCTCATATATTTTTATCTCATGATTCAAGATGATGTAAAAATATATAGTTTATAATTTAAACAAGCAAATTTGCATGGGATTTCAGTCTAGCCATATGCTACGCGACTCCTGCTGATTCTAACTTGAGGAGGACATGTTAGAGGTTATAATGTACTCCCTACGGTCCATAATTCTTATCATGGTTTTATTTCTGGATTTTGTTGCTTGATGATTATGTACAATTTTAATTCTGGATTTTGTTGCTTGATGATTATGTAAGGATTTTAATATTCATAATTACTTGATGATTATGTTTGAATACTTGCAGATTCCGGTTTTAGTTAGCCTAGATTAATTATTGTCATGTCTTTCTGTCGGTTATCAGGATTAGTGCTTTTGGTTGTCCAATTTGGCAAGAACACGAAGAAGGCCGAGTTGGTGATGGCCCCTTATGAGAGGGGCACTGGTAACGGGAAGCTTCTATGACGTCGAAGAGGCTGCTGAGCAACCCACAGGTAATGTAGCTTACAGAACTGAATTATGAAGGTGTTTCCAAATGAATGTTGTTGGAAGTCATGTAAGATTAATGGTACTGAATTGTCATATTAATAAGTATTGATGAACTGGGCTAGGTAATGAGAAGAAAACAAGTTGCTGATCTGTTTTTGCAAAACTGTAGTTATATAGCTTTTGTTCATAGATTTCAGTGCTGTAAATAAATACAACCTTTCAGCTCATATGCCGATTTGTAGGATTGTACAGGTCATTGTGTTCATGTTGATGAAATTGCGAACGGTTTTATTCTTATTTGCTGGCAACAATCACATGATTGAAAACTTGATTGGTTAATTAGGACATGGTTAATTATTTATGCATCTTTCTTTCTTGAAAGATGTAATTTTTGCAGTGTTCAAAGGTACAATTTTCTATTCAATATTTACTTATTTCATAGACTATGTTATTTGAAATTTTCATGGTTTTGTGATTTGATTGTGAACGAGATTAATCTAACATATGTATCCTTTTAATTAAGTTATGCTCATTCAAGTGATTCCTTGGTATTTTATTTGTCGTATCCCTGCTTCGGGTCGACGCCGCCGTCGCGGCTCCTCCACACCATGGCCGACGTATGCTCGGCGGCGGCCTCCGACGAAACCCTAGCTGGGAGTGTTCCCAGCCGAGGAAGACCGAAGACCAAGCCACGACGGGGAAGGTACGGCCTCCAGCACCCTCAATGCCTCAGCCCCCCATCGTAAGTTCTCCTTTTCGATTGCTCCTTCTCCTCCTCCAACCTCTATATATGTAAACAGTGGAATGTGCATGATTTTTTTTTATAACGAAAATGGTCCAGATATGATATTTCGAATGTGCATGATTTTTTTTATGACGAAAATGGGAGTTGAGGGTTGATTTGTGCAATATTTGGCTATGGTTATTCTATTAGAAGTGCATATCCCACATTTGATTGATTTACTTGGAAAACTTGCATTGAAATTGGATAATGGTTTCTTGCACACCACTTTCCTTTCTCCGGATGCCATATAATAATAACAGCTACACAGTTCAACATGATGCCATATAATGCTTGATAAGATCAGATTTGTTTTCTCTACGTAAATCGAAGGCACTATATAAGCATGTGTTATTCTAAGTTTAACGAGAGATGAACTTTTTCTGTTTGGAACAAGTAGCGTTGTTCATGGCTTAGTGATCAAGATAAAAGTTCATTCCTCTTTGTTTCAAGGGTGTGGTAACCTTTTCATTCTTGCTATAGTATTTGAGCCCTTCTACTCTATCAAAAGGTTGTTTTCTTCTTGGGCAGTTCAATGGTATTATCTAATTAAGCTCCTCAACGGGGATAAGTTATTTATAACTTCATATTTCTATTTCCTTTGTCATACCAAGGCACACCAATTGTGATATCTTAGCTGAACTCGAGTTGGAGAAAGCACATATAATAGTACTATTACCAATTGTGATATCTTAGCTGAACTCGAGTTGGATAAAGCACATATAATAGTACTATTATGAATATATACTCGCGCAAACACATAGGTATTGTATATGAGGTTCCATTATACTCACCGATGTTCCATCTCGCTTTCAATTTCATGAGATGATGTGCGATTAAAAAACAACTCTGCAGTAGTTGTAGCACTTAGAGCCATGCTATTATGGTGCTTCACCTTCCTTTTATATGTCTATCCAATTTTTATACAAAGTCTTTGCGAGTGAACTTTTTAATCACATTCAGTTATTCCTTCCGTCGTGCGATCTTTTCAGCTCAAGAGCTCTTACCGGACCAATATCTCTATGCGTTGGACATTGTCTCATCGACAGTATGTGAAGATAGCGAGGATTGCTACCGGATCATGGCCGCTTGCGCTGGTTAACGAATGAGCACAAATGTGACAAGTTAATAGAAAATCCCCAAGCTCAAGGACGGGGATAGAGTTGAAGTGAGGTTTTCTCTGCATATTAGCGAGGAGTAATTTATCGAGGTTGGCTACCGCCTCCTAAATTTGTAAATAATGAAACCATCTGGTAGTAATTTGTGCTGCAAACATAAGTTTTCATGCTATAAATTCAAGTTTGAATTGCATACTCGTGCCTCTGCTTCCTGAGTTTATACATAGTGCTATTGTCTGCAGGACAATGTTATTGGACATTTCTCCTATAAATGTTCTAATACTACCCGGCCAACCAGGCCATCCAAAGGGGGCAAACAAATCTGGAGCACACGTTTTCAGCGCAACAGTAAATTCTCCTCCCGCTTTCTACCACAGCCGTTGGATACTGTAAATTTTTCTATACCGACTGCTTCTGTTGCTGCGTGCATGACGGCTGGGCCAGACTACGTGCGGGGCCTCCAGACAGAGAGAGCGGAGGCAGCTCGGGAGCGTAGCATGTTTCCTCGCGGTGAGAAGCATACCAACCAATCCCCTCCCGTCGGCCAGCCCAGTCCCCGGCTTCCTCTCGTTCCCAATCCCGCATCCTCTCCTTCTCCCCCTCCCCCAATCTGGTTCCTCCTCCACAATCCACTCCATACCGCCCAATCCACTGCCGCCTGCCCAATCCGCCGCCTCCTACCGCCAGCTCCGTGCTTGCTCGTTGGTTAGGACGACCGGAGGAGGCACAGGCACCAGATCCGTCGGGGTTGAAGGTGGGCGGCGCGGGGGAGACCGGCAGCGGCGGCGCCGGCTCATCGACGAGCGCCTCGACAAGAGGTGGTGCTGAGAGACCGGCTGTGACGGCGGCCGCGAGCTCGATGAGATGGCGGGCTAGGGTTAGATGTTGCGAGCTCTTCGTGCTGGTGACGCCGGTGGCGACCAACCGGCGGGCCGACGAGGAGGAGGAGAGGCGGAGGTGGCTGGAGGCCGTGGGTGGCAGGGGTGGGTGGCAACTTGGGGTGAAGCTGCAGGGCCAACAATGAGACCATTCAGGTTTGCTTCTCCCTCCCCTCTTTGTTCCTCTCTATCTCCCTCTCTCTGCTCTCGCTATTGTTTCTCCTATCTGCAGGGAACGGAGGAGGAGATGGTGTGAGTGGAGGACCATCCAGGTTTGCTTCTTCCTCCCCTCTGTTTCTCTTCCTTTCTATCTCTGTTTCTCTCTGCTCTCGCTCTTGTTTTTCTTGGGTGCAGGGGACGGAGGAGGAGGAGGAGGTGTGACTGGAAAAGGGTGTCTGATGTAGCTATCATCCTGAGGTTCACACCATTCTGAATTTTTTCTTAACCTATGGATTTTCCCTCCCCAAGTCAGGTTTCCCTTATGTACCTCCGCCGGGACTCCGAGAACTGCAGCTAATTGCATTGAGTATGCTCATTTGATAAAATGGAACGAGGTATAGTTCTTATCTCTGTAATTTGCTCTTTGATTTATTTAATTTTGTAATAATTCAGTTCACTCTTGCAGGTTCACAATGGAAAACCTTTTGGTGTTGATGATGTAGTGGATTTATTCAGAGGTTTCCTAAACTTTGTTTCACTAATGACATCATGACATCAGAGGTCATATTTATAAGCATCTATCTAATAATTTTCTATTTAAGCATGCCAGCTAAAGCAACTTCTCGGAGAACTGATCTAGCCATTTTTAGTGTTATTATAGTGCAATATCCCTCAATCTGGCCTTCTGCTGTGTTATGTGCAGAGTTCAGATGATTTTTTGATCTACTATAAGGATACCATTGGATATTGATGACCAAGCGCTTCAAGGTTGTGCAGATTGATGACAAGGGGCTTGTGGCTGCCGCCCAGCACACGACCATGCTTTCTTGCTGACCCTGACCTCAGGGGCAACAAGTTCTGGCCAAGGTAACTATCCATCTCCTCCTTCCTTTGTTCCTCTTCCTTCTCACAGAAGAAATGCCCTAGCAGCTAATACCATCTCTTCTGCAAGACCCATCCGTTCTGAGCCTGGCTGTTACAGCAGAGGGTAGCATATGGTGTCGTCGGAGCAGCAGCCCTGCTGGCTGTTGCAAAGGCTTTTGACCCCATGGCCTCTATAAGTATCATCACCTGAGTATCCTCTCTCATATAAAGCCAGCAAGGCTATGAGCTCAGTATATTTTACCTTCCTATGCAATCCAGACCGTCCACTTAATGAAATGGCCGGTTGATTTTGTTTTGGGTTTTGGATATCGGCTTAACTAAGACATAATGTCCTCGAAGTTTCCATATGAATTTATTTAATTTGTAGAGGCACATGTCATATGTTAGGACTTATGGCGTTGAGCCACAAAATCAGTGGTTGAGGCGGTGGTCATGAGGCAATGGTATCGGTTGTGACTACATTGACATATATATATGCCTCTCTTCTCTTGCACAAAGAATTATGGATTTATATTTAATTAGTCATTTACTCATGGTTATATACACACCCTACCAATAATCAGTATGCCTATTTCATGTCCTGCCCTGTTTCTTGGTTTCAGGTGTTCTAGGCAAGCTGTTGGTTAATATTGTCCAGTTCGACCTGTTACCTTGTCCGAGTCCTTTATTTTAAACCCTCCACTGTTTGAGCTTGAAATGCAAGTCAAAGTCTGAATGTATGCTTGTTATGTGGCGTTGCTTCGGGATGACAGGGTTTGATCAGAAAGAGAAATATATAATTCTTTACGGTATATAATGTGGCCATGAACACAATTGCCCACTCATTCATATTTTGCTCCAGGTCGAGGATCTTTCAAGGATGTACATGCTCTTTTCAAAAGTCACCATGGTCTGGAACCTGTTTCTAACATGTTCAAAATGGTATCGACTAGAGTTCTATTCCTTGCAGTCAACCAATGTTATAATTTAATTTGGCCTTTTGTAATTTTTTAATTATAACGTTTATAGAAAACAAGCAATCATATGAACTTGCTTGCCTGAATGTCCATATATGTGAGTGTGATGTTTGTGTTTTTACTTTGCAGATTTGTTTGGACATTTACGCCCACCCAGTGCATCATGTTGTGCTTCTCTTACAGAATTTCAGTTTGAGGAGAGGTAGAAAAGAAGTTATACAGGTATTGCAGCATATTTGGATTTACTATATTAGTAAAAACTATTGCCATCTTCAGTCACTGTGCGTATCTACTTTTGTTTCCTTCGTTTGTTCATAGGAGATATTATCACGTAATGCTTTAGTTCGTATAAAGCTTCCAATTTCTATATTTATTCCAAGAACACACGTCTGAGATTCAGGAATGTTTTTATATTTCAAAGGATCGCACCATTAGAATGGAGCGGTGATGCTAGAAGAAAGCTGCAAATCCTGAATGACCGTCAACGGTGTGTCCCTATCTGAATTGTATGTCGCTTACTGAATAATGTTGCAAAATCATCATTTGATCAAATTTTACTGTTGGCTTTCTGGTACGTGCTGCAGATGGGTTGGGAGGGCTGCCAGCCGAGGATCCGACAAGGAACACCACGATGGTGGATCTAGAGATATTACATGCCCAAAATTCTGCGGTGATGTTGGGAAGGTTATGTTCTTGAAAATTCCCCTGAACACAAATGCTCGGCTTTGCAACGATTTGTTGTGATGTGCCTGTTATGTAGTATTATATATTTGCAATTTCATTGATTCCTCTGCATATACTGCATATCCATCGTAATTTTGATCAGAAGGGACAATTGAAATACGTTCTGCAACGAAAGAAATATTTGGCTACTTTACTGAACATATAATCATGGATGATCAGTAGGAATTGTGGGCAATGGCATAGCACTGATCAAAATAAACACCACTAAAATTACACAATTGAAAATTACATTTCTTATTTGACTTTTCATTTTCTTGGTCGATTTGCAGTCACTAGCAGAGGTAGGTACCATGAGTAAATAAATCAGATCTGAAACAGAGACAATTAGCGGTTGTTTGCATTGATGTTGGCCAAGCTGATCTCCAATTGATTATGATTCTGTTTTGATGCATTGTTTAAACTCGCAACTTAAATACTTTCGCTAATGATTGGATCTCACGCTATTTTAGATCTTTGAGTGGTGAATCTCCATCTCTAGGCAATATAATCTTTGGTATTAATAAGATCACATGTGATGATTTGATACAAGTTTCTCTGAGTAATTACATAGACGTTTATTATTGTACTACTAATAGATGACCCTAGGCTTTTTCTAACTTTCACCTAGCTCGAGTTTATGGTGCCTCATTCTAGCTAGATAAATGTGTTGAACTGATACTGCACATAATTCATAATTTTACACAGATGTTTTTCGTGCTTTGAATTTCTTATTTCCAGAGGCTAACTTGTTGTCTCACTCAGACAACCTCTTGCAACAACTGTTGCTGCCACTGGATGGCAAGCAGTCCCCGCCGCCGCAGTCCCGCTACTGAGAGTAAGTTGTACCATATCTATTAAATAGGCTCATTCTTCTTGTTTTATCTGAACTACTATGATGGCATGCTAATATTAGCTGATTTTAATCTGAACTACTATGATGGCATGCTAATATTAGCCGATTTTAAAATTCTTAAATAGGCTCATTCTTGTTTCTAATGTTCCGGTGCAGTAAAATTTAAATTGGACCATATCTATTAAGTGATGTCTGATATTAGTATCTGCTCAATTCTAAATTGGACCATATCTATTAAAGGATTGAAAACAAGAATTTTGATCGAGTTTACCATATTATAGAAATGGCTGACTGTCATAGATGTGGTTTGCTCACGCTGATACTCGAATAGTGTTGGAATCTGTGTCGAAAATACTTGGTTGCACTCGAATGTGCTCATTTTGTTGTAGATTTCCTATTCATTTTGATTGATATCTATGTAGGCTATGATTTTACACTATCAATACTTCTTTCTCTTGTTATCCAATATTCTGATCCTTAGAAATATAATAATGTTAGTCCTGTTACAGGAAAAAGCATGTGGTTTGATAAACTATTGGTGTCTCGCTGAGGCTACTATGGTAGAGATCATGACTGCTCTCAAGTCTCAACACTCAGAATTTGTACACAATAAGATTATACCTACTATGGAAACTGGGGAATAAGTTTAATATTGCACTGGTTCCTTACACTCATATTTAGAGGTTTTCCAAATATTGCGATGGAGTTCATTTGCAGAATCTTGTCGTGTTAAGAAAAAACAATGTAGTTTACACAATTCAGAAATTCTCAATTTGAATAAAATATATTATGTGTTACTTGCGAAATTAATTTGAGGTACTCGCACAAGAAACTGAATGCGTAGCCATTATGTTGGTTAATTATTGTATGTCTTACTTTAGATATAATTACGGCTGTTATGTGTTCTTATTGATACTCAATTAATATGTGACCAAAACAACTCTGGACAAACTAATGGAGCTTTCGGTGACCGTATGAGGATCATCGAGACTAAGCATGTGTTTAAGTCACATGGAGTTGATACAATTTATAATTATTGTTATAGGGGTGGGCCGTCTGGTTGCCTCCTTTCTTGTCTCAATGAGATGGTCTGATTTAGCTGCTCGCAGGTTGTGCGAGTCAACAGCGGCGACTCAGGGCAGAGGCTCTTTTTGTCCGATGGAGCTCTTTGACATGGTGCACTCCCCACCAGCCTGATGACTCGTGGTGGTCGTCCAGACTTGTATTCGGCTAGAACCACGTGACCTTCTGGTCTCCATGCCATCTGTAGGTATACGTCTCCTTCCCACCTCCTTTTTTTGTGCAATCAATGATTTGGCTATGCTCATTTGGTGTGTAATAAGCTTGCGACGTCTGGCGTGGCGCGAGGAGCTCTCAGGTCGCGGTGTATTGCTTCTGCATATATTAGACTGCTGGCATCGAATTGGGTTTGCTGGTGGAAAGTTCTGTGTCGTATCAGTCTTTAAGAGTGTAGACTTAATCAAGGGGAAGGAAGAAATCGTATTGAGAGCTGTCCAAATTTTTTGTCTTGCTGTGTGGCTGTGTGGTTCATGAAAATAAGAGATGCCCATGTGGTCTTGGCCTTCTCCCCGAAGGTGATTTAGTAGCTCCGATGCCTTCTCTCCTGTTTGGCTGGCTCTAACTCCGTGGATTGCCTTAATATAATTTTTGTAATCAAGTTAGAAATCACATATATATTCATGCATCTCTTATTATTGACGAGTACTGCAAAGAGCGTACTTCGAAGCCTGATGTCTCTTTTTACCAAACAATAAAGTTTAGTATGGATGCTCACACTTCCATCACTGAAATTTGAATGCACATCAGTATAATTATTGAATTTATGTCATGTGCTTACTACTTTATTTTCTGCAGGGGCTTTCTTAGAAGCTACGGGGAATTTGGAATTTGTTTACATCGCTTTGAGACATTATGCAGGTGTATGTAGTCAATCTGTCTAATGAGAATGCTGAAGTTCCACGAGCCTAGACTTGCTCATGGCCCTTGGTACGAAGCTCTGGAGGCAGAATCATGGACGGAGTGGCCACAGCGCAACCCTCACGGTATAGCAGCCTTGATGTATCAGAAAATTTTGTCAACACAAGGGCCTTCTCTATTTTCCATTCATTTCTGTATGTTCCTTGGCTTTTCTCACAGGCAGAGGGTTACTGCAGTCGTCGAGGTAGTCTGTGTGGGGCTGGTTTGGGCATTATCCACTGCCTCCTTCATTCTCCAGACCAAGCCCAGCACCATCAAGGTTTGCTCAGTCAGAAATGTATTAATAATTTGTTTCTTTGTTTTCATAGGATAATTCATTGATTGGTTATCTTTTGGAATTAGGTGATTCCCCCCACTCTATATTGAAAAAGATTGGATTTTAATTGTGGAGCTAATCTTATAGAAGGAATATGTGTATTTTACTTTGTAGATAAAGTAGGTATGTTAGTTCATGGGGTTTATGCCAAGAGTTTTGAAAAACCAGGGTTGAGCAAGTTCTCATCAATTTTATTTGCTTACCCGTACCCGTCAGCAATATAATGAAGCAAAACTAGGTTATCAAACATACTCTGGTTTACTTAAAGTTTCACCTTACAAGAGTTAGTTCAGGGTTTACAAGTGTTTGTATTATACAGAACTTCTGCAACAATCCATGATAAAACTCCACAACAAAACCTGTTTTTTAAGTTAGATGTCTTATTTTGTGAACCCTTGATAACACAAGAATTAATTGTTGTTCATAAAAAAATCCTGCAGGGAAAGTAACTAACTATGTTGACTTTGCATTCAGAATATCAAGTGCATATTTAATGAAAATGGAAGATATTGGAAGATCTTGTCTTAGCCACAGAGGGTGGAGTATCTGCAAATATATAGACAGTGAATTTGATTTGGAAAATATTACTACTGATGCTGAGTTGCAGGAAAGAAAGTGCCTGACCATATTACCACAGGTGCAATTATCCCTCCTCCCAAAGTGGATTATTTATTTCATTATGGAATCCATTTTGCCCGTTAAGTTTACTTGGCTACCATGGGGTACATGGTTTCTGTTGTCCTCATATGTAAACCACCAGACCAGTTTGTTTGTCTTCACGAAAATGTGTTTTCCTTGTTTACACAGAGAGATATTGTTTACTTAGGCGTTTGCAAAAAGACCGTCATATTTTGGTCCACTAATATTAACTCCTCAACCTTCCAGATTTTTGGAAGAAATGTCATAGGGATATGTCAGACGATTTAACTCCTCAACCTTCCAAATGATTACGTTCAAAATGATGTTTGTGCCACTTCTGTGAGACCACATCATTTATCGAATTCAAAATATTTATGAGAATAACTCACACTTTGTTACCTAATATAAGATGTTTTGGTGAATGGAGGTTGTATTTATGATGTATACAGATCACACCGATTGTTGCTAGCCATACATATATATCCTCATAAGGACGAGGACAGATAAGAAAGTGAAGTCCACCTTTACCTGAGAATATCAAAGCTGGATCCATCTATCTCAGATTTACCTCCCTGTGGAAAATAATGGAGCATGCTAGGATATTCTACCTATACAACTGTAGATTCAGTGGGTTATACACTTCCAATAAAAAGTCTGAAGATGTTGTTTTACTTTTTGAACAACAAGAGCAAAGGCTGCTACTGATTGTTGGGTTCCAGGAATAGAAAGGTAAGACTGAATCTATGTTTAGAAGCATCAGGTTAGTGTTTCCATGATCCCTGGCCGCTGAAGCTCATTGAGATTAGAACTTAGCATTGTGTTCGAACCACTCAATTATGTTGAAAACTTTGATATAGCAGGCCCATAATACTTCAATAGGTGGAATTTGTAGATTGACACATCGGAAAGCACCATGAGATTATGCAAGGTCCTCCATTCTAATGGGAAATTTGACATCGCAAGAGCCAACGATATTTTGAATTTGAGTGTTCTAGAATAGATCAATAGTAAGTCTCAAAAGAGTAAAATTGGTTATTGTAGGGGTACAATTGAAAATTAGATAAACTTGAACAAATAAAATGTAAATGGAGTGTATCTGAAAACTAAAAGCCAAGTTCTGGAATTATATACACTAACATATAGGAAATAATATTACTGTGTTATCCTTTGGCTAAGCTTCTCTATATAGAGATGTTGAAAACCAATAATGTGTAGTTCTACCTTTTTTTTGCAGTTTTGGCGGTCCATCTTCTCCGAGCAAAGCCATAGGCCATGGACCTACTGCTCTGCTCTAATTTGGTAGCAGCCTGACAGTGGTGAGAGAGCAGGGGGACGGGGCTACATTACGGGAGATCTGGATGGTTTAGAGTTAGAATGCCCAAATCCTAAATTTCTATTTAACCCCTTTGCTTTATTTACATGTACTTTATAGCTCCCAGATATATGAGCTATCTACCCTAACATCATCAGAGTAGAACTAAACATATTATTGCAATATGGGCTATTTACTATCGTGCGACCTTTTGATTCTATCATCTGTGTTTGTGTTGTATGACAATGTATTGCTATTGGTGATTTTCTGATCATCTTGGTGTGCAACCGAACTATCAGTTGTCTATTTACTATGGCTTCATTTGCGTTTCATTTCTTGCTGATTATCACGATGTACTCACTTACTGATAGGACATGGCTTCAATTCAAGCTCGGGTTTGGTCTTTGCGCTGGGGCGCAACCGGTCATCCTATATATTATTTTTCATTAGCATATTATTAATAGTCTTTTGTTTGCATTGATTTAGGCATTTCTCTCATGTACTATTTCTGCCATTTGCGCGATAGCGCAACCGGTCATCTAGTTCTCTAAATTTCCGTAGAATTTACATGCGAATTCCACCCCTTTGCGTCGGGGACGGAGTTGTTATAACCCTGAAGCCCATTTATAATAATTTCTGGTTTACATGGTACTGGTTAAGTGGGTCAAAATTTCGAACCAATCTTTTTATCCTCTTGCTCGCAATAAATACAATCAAAGCTAAATCTTATAGTTTAGATTTTGCCATTTGCGCGATAGCGCAACCGGTCATCTAGTATGAAAAATGTCGCAGAATGCGAAGCAAGAGTGGTCGATTGATTTTAAGCACAAAGGGTCTAAAATGCCCTTGTGGGCCTCTTCCCGCCGCTCCAAATTCAGCGTTCCAGCGGATAAAGAAAATTACACATAACACCAATATTTGTTACTACCTCTAATCAAAATTAGTTATCGGAAGTTCAATGGATCTACCAAGATTTTAAGCAACATTTAATCTAAATCTGCGACAATTAATTTGGATCGGAGGGAGGAAAAAAGTTGTATAAAACATAGAGTAAAAAATAACTTTTGCAGTTGTCCACAACTTTTAGTGTGATATGTTGCTGCTAGCACAAATAGATGTTTTAGGCTCTTCACATGGCAGCGATTTTATCCTCCGCTCTCATGCTGCATTCCTTTTTTTTCACAATTGTAACTAGCAATCCAGCCGTGGCGGAGAAGGATTCTTCAAAGTTTCGTAATTTAATTATAAACCCACATCCATCGTCGCTTAGAAATAAAATCCATGTTAATCGGCCTATTCTGTTAATAATAAACTGTACCAAACTGCAATAGCAATCCTAATCAGATCAACCGTGGTTCCCTCCCAATCATGGAGTCACGGCCGTCCAAAGTCGGCCAAGATAGAGATCGAATCAGCGCATTACCGGACGATCTCCTCCTCGGAATCCTTGAACGCCTCAGCCTGCATGAGGCGGTCCGCGCCGGCGCAGTCTCCACGCGGTGGCGGCACCTCCCGCACCAGCTCTCGCGCGTGGACCTCGACGTCGATGACTTCCAGGGCAGAGCGCCGCTCGAGAGCATGGACGCGTTCGCGGGTGCGGTGTGCAGGTTGCTGGATTGCAAGTGCGACTGCAACAGCAGGCGTTCCGTCAAGACCCTCGGCCTCCGCTTCCACCTGTCGGCCCCTAACCTGAGCTCCATCGGCCGCGCCGTCGAGGACACCGTGAGCCGTGGCCAGACCGAATGCCTCGAGTTCGATGTAATTCCGCCTACATCTGACTCTGACCTAACAGCCGTCGGGCGCACTGAGCTTGGTCAGCAATTCATGTCGTTCTCTCATGCCTGCCCCATCGCCTTCCGGTGGCTCACCGACCTATGGCTCACGAGCCTCGACCTCGGGGACGCCGACCTGCCCAGCCTCATGGGCGCTTGCGATAAGCTCCAGCACCTCTCCTTAACATCCTGCAGATTCGGTTGGCACTCTGCGCTCGAGATCGACGTGCCCAATTCTGCAATTCAGAGCCTCGAATTCGTCCGCTGTAGTTGCATGCGGATCGAGCTTGTTTCTCTGCCAAAGCTGACGCATCTCATGTGCGAGTCTTGGAACTCCGAGAACGCCCCGCTGCGCCTCAGCTATGTACCTCAACTTCGCTCGGTGATCCTCTGTTCTCATGCAGGGGTGGGGCAGGCGCCCTTCGCGCTCAGCGAGTGCCTCACAACGGATGTCACGAGCCTGTCGCAGCTGCATCTTAATTTTAGCTGCCAAATGGTAGTCTCTTTAATTTCTACTGGCACCCTACATACAGTTTGTTATGATGTTTCTTCTCTACCGATTTAATCTATGCGTTTGTCTTCTTCCTGCAGATTTGGATTAAGCCTGAACATCCGAAACTGCTCACTCCTATATTCCGCAATCTCAAGGATTTGTGGCTTTGGCATATCTTTCCTGAGTGTGATCTGAACTGGACTCTGTTTATCCTTGAAGCTGCACCTGCCCTGCAAATGTTTATAGTAAGTCTGCTAGCTCACCTTCCCGTAAATTTGTTACCTTATATGTTTACTTTTATTTGAAAAAGAGCAAATCCTTGCCATCTGCTTCGAGTAATAGTGTAGTACACATCACCCGCTTTATTACAAAGTATCATGGTAGAAGCGAACAGCTTAACACTTACCAGTAATATATACATCTGTAACTTGATAGGAATCCCTGAAGCATATGCATTTGCCTTAGTGTATATGGGGTTTTGTTCATGCAAATTCCTCCAAACACTCTACAGGGAATCTCAAACTTTAATACTAGTGTTGATCGATGATGGGACTTTTTTTTTGGCAAAGATATATTTGACTCAACTTTTGCTACATTCTTTTCTCTTCGGTGGGCGTCCATGCGTGAAGTTAAGCCGGGCTCGTCATTCCTGCGTCAAAACGACCGAGTTCAGTGCCGAGAAGGTCAACGTGGTGTGGGAACCATCCAAGGATCTGAAGCACCTGAACTTAAGGTTGCTGGTGCTGATAGGGTTCGAGGAGGAAGACAAGGCGACAAACTATATAAGATTTGTCATGGAACGAGCTGTGGGGTTGCATGGAATCATGTTGTGTGGTAGTAAAACTTGCGAGGCATGCGATGCCATCGACCTCAAATCCCCGACAAGATACGAGGCGGATAAAGCCTGCAGGTGTCGCATTAAGGAGCGACTCACACATGGATCATCTTCGTCCGTGAAGATAATTAACTGCGATCGAGATGGAAATGAACTGGTAATAATTAATCTCATAGATGAAGTGCTCAAAGGTCACAACTGCTGCTGGAGTGATAGCGTATGAGGGTCAATTAGTCGCAATTTACATTTATCTTAGTTATATATAGCTGGTAGCCAGGAAATACTTTGATTCATGTGGTGTGTCCTCTCTTAGGAGACATTTATGAAAACATGTAGATACAGAAAAACATTAGCACGGCCCCTGCACCAGGATGACACAGGCCGAAAAGCGCCTGTTATACAATCTGCATGCATACCTTCTTTCAGTTATGTGAGAAACTGCCTACTGTGTCAAAATGTGTCTGGAAACCTTTGCCTAGTCTCAAAATGTGAAACGTTGTGGTAATAGATTTTCCAAAATTGGTACCGATCCAAACAATGGCCAAAAAAGTTCGGCATGACCAACATTTTGGTAAGGCAAAACGTTGGTATCCTGAAATTGTCTACTCTAGGAGTAGTATAACCGATATACACGGACTTAATCGTGAAAGAACTAGATTTGTTAGTTTCCAAACAAAAAATTAGGTTGCTTGGTTAAATGAACATCCATTAAGCGCCGAACCAAATGGATCCATCTGTCTGCTGCTCTATTTTGGGTTAGTGCTTGCCCAAAACCTATATTTATTAGTGGCACTTGAGACATAACATTAGGGTCTGAAACTTATTTTCATTGTACTATGTAAGGATGAATATTGTTGGGAAAGAGGTGTGTTCCCTAGACACGTATCTTCTGAAAAACATGTGTCTTCGCTGCTACCGATATTAAAATGACCACGTTGAAATAACTCATCTTTAAATTTCATAAGGCCCTTCCAAAATGGGAAGTCCGAAGACTTTGACTTTACTTGGGACGAAGACTTGGAATGCAAATATTTATTACGAATTAATTTCTGCCATACTCCCTGTTCACTTAATAAAAGTTCAAAAATCCACTTACTTAATAAACACACTTATTTTGATCTCTAAAACTTTCACTCCAAGTCCCTCCTGATCTTTGGGTCTACAAATAATGTTCCGCCGAGTAAATCTATACTTTCTCTTGTGTCCATGCTTTTGCCAGAAAAATCTTGATCTAAAAAAGTCCAATCATGTTCCAAACACTCTACAGGGAATCTCAAACTTTAATACTAGTGTTGATCGATGATGCGATTTTTTTTTGGCAAAGATATATTTGACTCAACTTTTGCTACATTCTTTTCTCTTCGGTGGGTGTCCATGCGTGAAGTTAAGCCGGGCTCGTCATTCGTGCGTCAAAACGTCCGAGTTCAGTGCCGAGAAGGCCAACGTGGTATGGGAACCATCCAAGGATCTGAAGCACCTGAACTTAAGGTTGCTGGTGATGATAGGGTTCGAGGAGGAAGACAAGGCGACAAACTATATAAGATTTGTCATGGAACGAGCTGTGGGGTTGCGTGGAATCATGTTGTGTGGTAGTAAAACTTGCGAGGCATGCGATGCCATCGACCTCGAGTCCCCGACAAGATACGAGGCGGATAAAGCCTGCAGGCGTCGCATTAAGGAGCGACTCACACATGGATCCTCTTCGTCCGTGAAGATAATTAACTGCGATCGAGATGGAAATGAACTGGTAATAAGTAATCTCATAGATGAAGTGCTCAAAGGTCACAGCTGTTGGTGGAGTGATAGCGTATGAGGGTCAATCAGTCGCAATTTACTTTTATCTTACTTATATATAGCTGGTAGCCAGGAAATACTTTGTTTCATGTGGTGTGTCGTCTCTTAGGAGACATTTATGAAAACATGTAGATACAGAAAAACATTAGCACGGCCCTGCACCAGGATGACACAGGCCGAAAAGCGCCTGTTATACAATCTGCATGCATACCTTCTTTCAGTTATGTGAGAAACTGCCTACTGTGTCAAAATGTGTCTGCAAACCTTTGCCTAGGCTCAAAATGTGAAACGTTGTGGTAATAGATTTTCCAAAATTGGTACCGATCCAAACAATGGCCAAAAAGTTCGGCATGACCAACATTTTGGTAAGGCAAAACGTTGGTATCCTGAAATTGTCTATTCTAGGAGTAGTATAACCGATACACAAGGACTTAATCGTGAAAGAACTAGATTTGTTAGTTTCCAAACAAAAAATTAGGTTGCTTGGTTAAATGAACATCCATTAAGCGCCGAACCAAATGGATCCATCTGTCCGCTGCTCTATTTTCGGTTAGTGCTTGCCCAAAACCTATATTTAGTGGCACTTGAGATATAACAACATTAGGGTCTGAAACTTATTTTCATTGTACTATGTAAGGATGAATATTGTTGGGAAAGAGGCGTGTTCCCTAGACACGTATCTTCTGAAAAACAGGTGTCTTCGCCGCTACCGACATTAAAATGACCACGTTGAAATAACTCTTCTTTAAATTTCATAAGGCCCTTCCAAAATGGAAGTCCGAAGACTTTGACTTTACTTGGGACGAAGACTTGGAATGCAAATATTTATTACAAATTAATTTCTGCCATACTCCCTGTTCACTTAATAAGAGTTCAAAAATCCACTTACTTAATAAACACACTTATTTTGATCTCTAAAACTTTCACTCCAAGTCCCTCCTGATCTTTGGGTCTAAAAATAATGTTCCGCCGAGTAAATCTATACTTTCTCTTGTGTCCACCCCTTTGCCAGAAAAATCTTGATCTAAAAAAGTCCAATCCTGTTCTTACCCATGTAGGTATTTTATAAAAGGATAACATAGCCATCGGTATGCTAGTTAAAATTAAATTAGTTAGTAATTTGGCCACCCAATTTAAGATCTTTCTCTCAAAATGATCATAGGTGGTTTCCATTCTCCATTCTTTAGTTTACAGTAGTGAACAGGAATTTCAATATATCTAAACAGGAAAGATTCGGCTTCGCAACCAAACAAATTAATATTTATATTGATCCTCAACTTCTTTTGGTTTATCGAAACAAAAAACTTTGCTCTTATGAAAGGTATTTTTCAATCTCGCCATTACCTGAGATAGCATGAAGAGCTCGGGGGTTCCCATTCAATATCAGGACATCGATCTTGATGATGTGCTCAATGGCCTATAGGTGATCCGTACAACATTTCAGTAAAGTATCTTGGTCTCCCGCTCTCATTTCAGTAAATGTGAAACGTTGTGGTAATAGATTTTCCAAAATTGGTACCGATCCAAACAATGGCCAAAAAAGTTCGGCATGACCAACATTTTGGTAAGGCAAAACGTTGGTATCCTGAAATTGTCTACTCTAGGAGTAGTATAACCGATATACACGGACTTAATCGTGAAAGAACTAGATTTGTTAGTTTCCAAACAAAAAATTAGATTGCTTGGTTAAATGAACATCCATTAAGCGCCGAACCAAATGGATCCTCTATTTTCGGTTAGTGCTTGCCCAAAACCTATATTTATTAGTGGCACTTGAGACATAACATTAGGGTCTGAAACTTATTTTCATTGTACTATGTAAGGATGAGTATTGTTGGGAAAGAGGCGTGTTCTGGACGGAGAGGCTACCCGTGGTGCGTGGTGGCTTCTTCCCGTGGGCGCTACTGACGTGCGTTCAAGACTAATTATGTACTTCAAGTATTACCCAAGAAGAAACAGATCTAGGAGTACTTGTTAAAAAGAAGAGGAGGACAACAACAACAACATACTCATGTATGGCGGGCCGGTAAATACTAATCAATGGATTAACCCATGCAACCAACCGGGCAAGAAAAACTCAAGAAACGGATCCTAGGTATAGATAGTTACATACCTGCTGCTGGATCGCATCCGGATAAGAGGTCGCCCGCAGCCGGCCGAGCGGACAGCGATCGGATCGATGACATGGTGGCTGCTCAAACCCTTCATCCATGGTGCAGCTACGTGCCCAACCTCAGCCAGGAGAGTCACGAGGATGGGGAAGAATCCACGATGAATAAAAAAATGCTCGCCCCTACTATCTCAGAGTTCCATGTCCTCTCCTCTCCTCTCCGAGCAAGAGTCAAAGTCTAAGTCACACGCGACGCACGCGTTAGATACACCCCTTCTAGTATATATAGACTGGTGGAGGTCAAGATTGGAGTTCAAAATTTCGAGGGACGAGGGAGTGCTATGGCGGGAAGATGTAGTTGGAGGTAAATTTCGAGGGACGAGGGAGTTCTATCTCTCTCTCGGCTGTTGTTAGGCGCACAGACGTAGGGATACAATCGAGCGCCGAGATTGGATGTATCCTGCACTGGATTGGTGACGTGGAGGTCTTGTGAGTCTAAACGACGGGGCGTGGCTAGTGGCTACCATTGATTCTCTCCTAGTAATTACAGATTGATTGTTTCCTAATAACTGCTTCTCTAGTAATCACAATCCGTATTCTAAGGAGTTATCAAAGGGAGTCTCACATGATTTGCAAAAAAAAAGGGAGTCTCACATCAGTTCTGATATTAGCAGAAGCCAATCACTTTCGATGTTAGCGGAAGCCGATGTGCAAAAGACTGCATTTGGCTTGCCCAAAACCTATATTTATTAGTGGCACTTGAGACATAACATTAGGGTCTGAAACTTATTTTCATTGTACTATGTAAGGATGAGTATTGTTGGGAAAGAGGCGTGTTCTGGACGGAGAGGCTACCCGTGGTGCGTGGTGGCTTCTTCCCGTGGGGCGCTACTGACGTGCGTTCAAGACTAATTATGTACTTCAAGTATTACCCAAGAAGAAACAGATCTAGGAGTACTTGTTAAAAAGAAGAGGAGGACAACAACAACAACATACTCATGTATGGCGGGCCGGTAAATACTAATCAATGGATTAACCCATGCAACCAACCGGGCAAGAAAAACTCAAGAAACGGATCCTAGGTATAGATAGTTACATACCTGCTGCTGGATCGCATCCGGATAAGAGGTCGCCCGCAGCCGGCCGAGCGGACAGCGATCGGATCGATGACATGGTGGCTGCTCAAACCCTTCATCCATGGTGCAGCTACGTGCCCAACCTCAGCCAGGAGAGTCACGAGGATGGGGAAGAATCCACGATGAATAAAAAATGCTCGCCCCTACTATCTCAGAGTTCCATGTCCTCTCCTCTCCTCTCCGAGCAAGAGTCAAAGTCTAAGTCACACGCGACGCACGCGTTAGATACACCTCTTCTAGTATATATAGACTGGTGGAAGCCAAGGTTGGAGTTCAAATTTTCGAGGCACGAGGGAGTGCTATGGCGGGAAGATGAGGTTGGAGGTAAATTTTCGCCCCTCTCTCTCTCTCTAGCTGTTGTTAGGCACACAAATGCAGGGATACAATCGACCGCCGAGATTGGATGCGTCCTGCACTGCCTGGATTGGTGACGTGGAGGTCTCGTGAGTCTAAAAGTCGTGGCGTGGCTAGTGGCTGCCATTGATTCTCTCCTAGTAATTACAGATTGATTGTTTCCTAATAACTGCTTATCTAGTAATCACAGTCCGTATTCTAAGGAGCTATCAAAGGGAGTCTCACATCAATTCTGATATTTGCTGAAGCCAATCAGTTCCAAAGTTCCGATGTTTTTTTTGATAGCACAATCAGTTCCGATGTTAGCGGAAGCCGATGCGCAAAAGACTGCATTTGGCTGACTGATTCAACATGCTCGTGGAAACCATGCATCTTTAGTTGCTTTTAATGTAAAATGAAGCCAAATTAAGATACGCAGGAAACTTGTATTATTGCAACTAAAAATAACAAAATGTGACAACAACCAATTAATTGGGTATTTAGAAATCAGCATATGATCAGTGATCTTGATGATTGCTTCTTTGAGTCAGCAAATGCCAAGTGAATAGTGAATACAAATGCAAAATGGCAAAGCTTGAGCTAGCAACATAATTTTTAGAAATAAATATGACGATGGTCGAATTCAGTTTACATATATAGATGCTCCAGGCTAACCTGCAGTCACAGCCATCGGAAATCATAACCATGTCTATTTTATATGCCAAAGTAGTGGTGATAATCATAAATCACAAAACAAACTTCTCATGCGTTTGTTATTTCAGTGCTCAAGGTGCCCAATGCATAAAACAGGGATATTTCTTCAACAAGAAAAAATGCTGGAAATTTTGACATGACCAATGCTAATTATTTGGACATTTCAGTCACATATATATATAATACACAATGACAAGTTTAATAACTATAGACAGATGCCAGCCAGCACCGAAAAAATTACAATTAGCTAGTTACACCATCATGACTTCTGAATACTATAAGAAATTCGGTACTTAAACACTAGAAACACTATTTGTATAACTACATAACCACAGCAGCCGCAATGCCTCCCGTCGCGCGGAGCCAGAATGGCAAGGTCACGCAACACCCAAGCAGCTGGAGGGGAGAGGCACTGGCTGATGCTTGATGCAGCCTCGCTCTGTGCAGCACGGCTGCACACCGCCAGGACACGCACAAACACTCGGTCGCTCCTCCAAGTCATTTATCTTCTCTCAGTCTCCCTCACGTTATTTTTCTCTCCAACTCTCTCACCTGACATAAAAAATAAACTAAGCACAGTTTAACGAAATCAATGTTCCTCAATCCTCATAATACAATCTTCAAGAAACAACAAACTGTGCAAAAGCAAAATCATTCTCTATGTGGACGTAAGAAAGCAAAGAAAAAGGCCTAACGTAGACAATGATTTTAAATTTTATTCTAATACCATTCTTCGCCTCATTTACTACTTCACACCAAAAATATTGAGTACACAAGATGTCTCACTTTGAGAGATAGTCCAAGTGTAATGAGCCATTAATAACTCAAGCCTACCTTACGAATAGCAGCATCAATAGATGATGATTTTTTACTTCAAAATGATTTGCTCTACTTTCTGAGTGTTGCTTACAAAGGAAATTCAAGTAAGAAAAACACAGTATCCAATGCACGGTCTAGCTAAAAAATTGCGCAATTCCTGGACTGTCAAACACTTGTGAAGGCCTCGTATTGGTAAAAGGAGCAATGATATTCGTGCTCCCAATTGGTTAGAGAGATGAAGTCTCCAGGGTTTTTCTATTAATTTTGTAAAAAAAAGAGAACCGAATCAGGCAACACATGCGTGTGCTCGTGTTGCTCTCTCTTTAGTTGGTTATGTACTGTCTTATAACACTATCCCTAGACTTCTAGTTGAGGTTGTTTAGCTATACAATATGTTGCCAATTGAATAAATGCCAATGGTGGAATTCTTTAAAAAGAAGCTACAAATTTTGCCAAGTCCTATGCTTTTTTCGGACAACCATGCCAACAGGAGACAATATGCTTAAAAAATGTATGGTGCAGATAGCACTACCCAGGGGTCATTAACCATATAATCCAACGCAGGGCAGTACGGAAATATATGAACTAACGCTATGCATCAACCAAAGAACATCGCTTATTACAGCAATGAAACTACCAAACCTAAACCTAAACCAGCATCACAGGCCAAACCGCACATCAACCAAACCTTGTGATAGGCATGGATACTGACCTAAACCACTCAGACTTAGAGGAAGAAGGGCACTGCTGCCTCCTGCCAACCTTTGGCTAGCTCCGCTTCTCCGTCCTACAAATAGAATGTGCAGCGTTAGTGCATGAATCACATGTTCACCACAATTTTGCAAAATAGAAATGGATCTTGTAATTTAGAAGAAAAAAACTCATTAATACATGCTTCACTTGAACTAGAAGTAAACTAACAAAAATGATGCAGCAAGCAATATTGGCATATTCTATTTTTCTAGAATCTATCAGTGAGAACTAAAATTGCTTTGCTGTAGTTGCATGCGGATCGAGCTTGTTTCTCTGCCAAAGCTGACGGATCTCATGTGCGAGTCTTGGAACTCCGAGAACACCCTGCTGCGCCTCGGCTATGTACCTCAACTTCGCTCGGTGGTCCTCTGTTCTCATGCAGGGGTGGGGCAGGCGCCCTTCGCGCTCAGCGAGTGCCTCACAACGGATGTCACGAGCCTGTCGCAGCTGCATCTTAATTTTAGCTGCCAAATGGTAGTCTCCTTAATTTCTACTGCACCCTACATACAGTATGTTATGTTCTTCTCTACCGATTTAATCTCTGCGTTTGTCTTCTTCCTGCAGATTTGGATTAAGCCTGAACATCCGAAACTGCTCGCTCCTATATTCCGCAATCTCAAGGATTTGTGGCTTTGGCATATCTTTCCTGAGTGTGATCTGAACTGGACCCTGTTTATCCTTGAAGCTGCACCTGCCCTGCAAATGTTTATAGTAAGTCTGCTATCTCACCTTCCTGTAAGTCTGTTACCTTATATGTTTACTTTTATTTGAAAAAGAGCAAATCCTTGTGATCTGCTTCGAGTAATAGTGTAGTACACACATCACCCGCTTTATTACAAAGTATCAAGGTCGAAGCGAACAGCTTAACACTTACGAGTAATATATACACCTGTAACTTGATAGGAATCCCTGAAGCATATGCATTTGCCTTAGTGTATATGGGGTTTTGTTCATGCAAATTCCTCCAAACACTCTACAAGGAATCTCAAACTTTAATAATTAGAGATTGATTGTTTCCTAATAATTGCTTCTCTAGTACTCACAACCCGTATTGTAAGGAGCTACCAAATGGAGTCTCATGTCTATTAGTTCCGATGTTAGCGGAAGCGAACGTGCAAAATATTGCATTTGGCTGAATGATCAACGTGCCCGTGGAAAACATGTATATGCTTGCCTCAATGGCAAGGTTGCGTCATGATGACCTCAATGTGCACTTATTCTTTGTTATTTAGAACAAGTACAATAAAACTTAGTCAGCTAGCTATAAAAATTAAATAATATATTTTTGTCTAGTTGGAGGAGAGAGAAAAGGAGTGGACTCTCATGAAAGAGCCAGCTCTAGCACGTGCTCTTAGGCACCTTGTGAGAGTGAAATGTGGGTCATACATTTATAAAGTAGTACAATTTTATAGCTTACTATTAGCTCTAGGTTAACTATAGATGATATTGCACTTGGTTTATAGCCAACAGTTGATTGTAATACTATTGAACTTGTTCTTAGTTGCTTTTACTAGCAAACGGATGTAAAATGGAGCCACATTAAGCTTTACTAGTTCCTAGGTCGTTCACGGATTCAGATCTTCCAAAACGTAAATGGAGCAAACTAAATGGATTTGTAGTAAGTGCATTCGATCAGATCTCTGATGATCAACATAGTATCCAGGGAACGTGTACGGTTACAACTCAAGAAAACAAAATGCGATAACAGCCAATAAATCCAGTACTTAGAAATCAGCACGTGTATGCCTGGAATGCGTAGCTAGCATTTGATCAGCGATCATGCTGATTGTTGCTTTCAGTTAGAAAATGTCAGGTGAATACAAATGCTAAATGGAGCCAAAGCTTCAGCTAGCAACATCACTTGAAGAAAAAAAAAAGGATATCGCTGCAACCGATCAAATTCAATCTACATGTGTAGATGCTCTAGGCTGACTTACAGTCGCCATCCGAAATCTTAACCCACCTACCCTACCATCGATTGATACAGGCTGGCCATTTTCAGGAGCGTTTCTCATTTCAGTAAAGTATCTTGGTCTCCCGCTCTCATTTCAGTAAATGTGAAACGTTGTGGTAATAGATTTTCCAAAATTGGTACCGATCCAAACAATGGCCAAAAAGTTCGGCATGACCAACATTTTGGTAAGGCAAAACGTTGGTATCCTGAAATTGTCTACTCTAGGAGTAGTATAACCGATATACAAGGACTTAATCGTGAAAGAACTAGATTTGTTAGTTTCCAAACAAAAAATTAGGTTGCTTGGTTAAATGAACATCCATTAAGCGCCGAACCAAATGGATCCATCTGTCCGCTGCTCTATTTTCGGTTAGTGCTTGCCCAAAACCTATATTTAGTGGCACTTGAGACATAACAACATTAGGGTCTGAAACTTATTTTCATTGTACTGTGTAAGGATGAATATTGTTGGGAAAGAGGCGTGTTCCCTAGACACGTATCTTCTGAAAAACAAGTGTCTTCGCCGCTACCGACATTAAAATGACCACGTTGAAATAACTCTTCTTTAAATTTCATAAGGCCCTTCCAAAATGGGAAGTCTGAAGACTTTGACTTTACTTGGGACAAAGACTTGGAATGCAAATATTTATTACAAATTAATTTCTGCCATACTCCCTGTTCACTTAATAAGAGTTCAAAAATCCACTTACTTAATAAACACACTTATTTTGATCTCTAAAACTTTCACTCCAAGTCCCTCCTGATCTTTGGGTCTACAAATAATGTTCCGCCGAGTAAATCTATACTTTCTCTTGTGTCCATCCCTTTGCTAGAAATATCTTGATCTAAAAAAGTCCAATCCTGTTCTTACCGCTGTAGGTATTTATTTTCGTTGTACTACGTTGAACATTGTTGGGAAAGAGGCGTGTTCCCTAGCCACGTATCTTCCGAAAAACGGGTGTCTTCGCCGCTACCGACATTAAAACGACCATGTTTAAAGAACCCTTCTTTACATTTCATAAGGCTCTTCCCAAAAAGGGAGTCCGGAGACTTTGACTTTACTTGAGACAAAAACATGGAATCCAAATATTTATTATGAATTAATTCATGTCATACTCCCTGGTCACTTAAGATTTCAACGAGAGCCACTTACTTAAAACCAAAGGAGTGTCTTCGTGTTGCCTTGGTTTCATGTTTAAAACTGAGCTGTAACAATATTTTCGTTAATTGGAAGTTGGGAGGCATATGCACTATGTATTGGACAAGAGAGATTTGACTTGTTCGATTCCAGTATTAATCATACCAAGGAATTAAGGGATGAGTACATGGGACAATTTTTACCTCTGAAAAAAATCACCAGATAGTATGGATCCGTATGCACCAGCTAATACGATCTAAACAAATATGATGTTTTTTGCTCTGTTTTGCAACCAAAGTTCTGCAATCAACTCTATAAAGATAATTGCTCCAAGATAATGTGCCAGGCCATTGTTCGAAACTACCAAACCTGAACCTAAACCAACATCACAGGCCAGACCATATATATATATCTAAACAGGGAAGATTCGGCTTCACAATCGAACAAATTAATATATTGATCTTCAACTTCTTTTGCTTTATCGAAATAGAAAACTCAAGAAACAGATCCTAGGTATGGGGGGATAATTCCCTATAACCCCCCTAGTTGAAGCCACTTCCCTCATATGCCCCCCTTTGTGTCACTGACATGTGGGGTCCGGACCCACATGTCAGTGACACAAGGGGGGCATATGAGGGAAGTGGCGTCAACTAGGGGGGGTTATAGGGGAAAGCCCCAGGTATGGGAGGTGGTTACATACCTGTTTCTAGATCGCATCTCGAGAAGAGGTCGCTCGCGGCCGGCTGGGTGGATGGCAATCGGATCGACGCTATGGTCCTGCTGAAACCTTCATCCATGGTGCTTGACCCCCTATCTCAGCGTTTCATGTCCTCTCCTATCCTGTTCCGCCAAAGGTCGTCTCTTCTTCGTCGGCCGGCCCGTAGATCAAGCCAAGGACATAGTGCCCTCTCTCCTCTCCTCTCCGAGCAAGAGTCAAAGTCTAAGTCACACGCGACGCACGCGTTAGATACATCTCCTCTGCTATATATAGACCGGTGGAAGCAAGGGTTGGGGTTCTAAATTTCGAGGGATGATGGAATGCGATGGCGGGAAGAAGATGAGGTTGGAGGTAATTTTTCGCCTCTCTCTCCCACTCTTGTTAGGTGCAGCGATATGATCAACCGTCCAGATTGGAAGCGCCATGCACTGCCCGGATCGGTGACGTCGAGGTCATGTGAGCCCAACCGACGGGACATGGCTAGGGACGGTGATTGATTCTCTCGTAATAATTACATATTGATTGTTTCTAATAATTTCTTAGTAATTATAACCCGCATTCTAAGGAGCCATCAAATGGAGTCTCGCATATCGGTTAGTTCCGATGTTAGCGGAAGCTGACGTGCAAAATATTGCATTTGGCTGAATGATTCAACGTGCCCGTGGAAACCATGCATATGCTTGCCTCTAACGACACAGTTGCGTCATGATGACCTCAATGCGCGTCCTGGCTGTCAAATCCATGCAACCATGGTTGTTGATGATCAGTGCCCTTGTTTTTTAGTTGCTTTTAGTAAACGGATGTAAAATGGAGCCACATTAAGCTTCAGTTCCCAGGTCGTCCACGGATTCAGATCTTCCAAAACGTTAATGGGGCAAAATTAAATGGATTTGTAGTACGTGCATTCGATCAGATCTGATGATAACATAGTATCCAGGGAACGAGTACGGTTACAACTCAAGAAAAAAAATGCGACAACAGTAAACAGCTAATAAATCCAGTACTCCGTACTTAGAAATCAGCACGTGTATGCCTGGCATGCGTAGCTACCATCTGATCAGCGATGTTGCTGATTGTTGCTTTCAGTTACAAAAATGCCTGGTGAATTCAAGTGCTAAATGGAGCCAAAGCTTCAGCTAGCTACATCACTTAAAGAAATAAAAATGGAGATCGCTGCAACCGATCGAATTCAATCTACATGTATAGATGCTCTAAGCTGACTTACAGTCACAGACATCCGAAATCTTAACCCACCTACCCTACCATCGATTGATACAGGCTGGCCATTTTCAGGAGCGTTAATTATTTTAGTGCTCAAGGTGCCCGATACATTAAACAGGAAGATTTCTTCACCAAGAAAAAAATGCTGGATATTTTGACATGACTAATGATAATTAATCGGACATTTCGGTCACATATATAGCACGTACACAATGAAAAGTTCGATAATTAGAGAGATGTCACCCAGCAAATTAAGGAAAAAAATTACAATTAGACCACTTCTGAATACTGCAAGAAACTTAATATTTAAAAACTGAAACACTATTTCTGATACTACATAAACATAGTCACCGCAACACCACCCATGCCGGAGCCAGAATGGAAAGGTCACACAACACCCAAGCAATGTTTTCCTCCAAATCATGCATTCATCTTCTCTCACAGTCTCGCGATGTTTTTCTCTCCAACTCTCTCACCTGACCTAAAAAAATAAACTGAGCATGGTTTAACAAAACCAAGGTTCCTCAATCCCCATAACACAATTTGCAAAAAAAATAAAAAAGCAAACCGTGCAATAGAAACAAAATGAAATCCTCATATATGTGGATATGATCAAGCAAAGAAGGCCTAATGTAGACACTGATTTTGAATTTTATTCTAAGGCTATTATTCGCCTCATTTACTTCACATCAGAATATGGAACATACAAGATGTATCACTTTGAGAAATAGTACAAGCATAACGAGAGATTAATAACTCCAGTCTACCTTATGAGTAGCAGCATCATTACAGGATGATCCAAGATCATCATCATCAGTACAACATGGCTTTCTTCACGTTATCCTTGAGCATGGTACAAGTATGAAAATTAGGGGGGAATGTCTAGTACCTTTTGGTTGGCATGAGCTCGTGAAGTAGAACTTGGACTGGCCTTCACTGACCACATCCCTGTGAAAGGAAGCCACATTTTGCTCAAATGCTCAGGTATATCACAAGATATTATTTAATCAAAATATTTAAACTCTATGCAGTAGTGTAGATGCTCTTTAATTTCTTCATGTCCAATACGAGTTGATTTGGCAATCGACACTGCCCAAACAAAATATCCCTGCACAAAATAATATGTTGCAACGAGGCTATTATTCTTGGTTTATGTAAACCAGTTTCTATAAGACAATGCTCTAGCAAAGGAACATGATAGGAAGATATACAAACTAGACTAAGGGTCACGTCTTTTTAGCTTACGGAGCAGCTTCGAGGGCGTGGACAGCCGAAACCAAAAAGAAGTTTCCGGCTTCACGTGAGCTTATTTCCATCGAGAAACAGTCGCGCAGTACAAATCGAGAAGCTGCATCAGAGGTATTTCTCGAGCTTCTGAGACTTCAACCGAATCAACATCCAGAATTGCCCCTATTCTTGAATATAATTACGTTGAGACTGCAACCGAAGTCTGATACGTTTTCCCTTACCTCGTGGCCTTGCCCACTCGCGATTCCTCCTGTCTCCACCCGCCAGTGGTGTCCAACACCTTCTGTAGACAGTTTAAATTGCATTAAATAGTGCAAAAAAATCTACTGACATCTGCCACTAAATTCTGACTTCTACATGATTTTAATTTAGCTCTCGTGCAAAATTATAGAATAACGGAAATACAGACTTTTAATTGCTCAACACATGTCATAAGCCCAAATTCCATAAGCCGAAAAGAATAGGAACATCAGTTTCTGTGAGCTTCTGTACACCGGAGTTTTTACCCACCGCAATCCATAAGCCAGATCCTGCATAAGCATAAGCTTAAAAGAAGTGGACCTAAGTAGCATTGCTTTGACAACTACAGAAAAAGCATAAAGAGCACTAATTCTAGGAAAAGCTCTGCCGGTAGAATGTTCTGGATTCAATCCAATTGCAAAATGGGGAATGAGTATGGTTCATCAGCAGTGACATATACCAAATGAACGAAAAACCATAGCATTATGAAAAATAGCAACCATTCAAGGATTTTCCACTCTGCTTAGATAGTATGGAGCTGTATGCACCAACTAGTACGATCTAAACAAATATGTTATGTTATTTTTTGCCCTATTTTGCAATCAAATCTATAAAGATAATTGCTCAATGATAATGCGACTCAGCATACCATTCTCCTGCCAGACTAGGCCATTGTTCGAAACTACCAAACCTGAACCTAAACCAACATCACAGGCCAGACCACACATCAACCACACCTTTAGATGGCCATGGATACTCACCTAAACCGCTGAGACTTAGAGGAAGAAAGGTACCACTACCTCCTACCAACCTTCGGCCCCGGTTCTCCGTCCTACAAATAGAATGTGCACGGTTAGTGCATGAATCACATGTTCACCACAATTATGCAAACGGAAATGGATCTTGCAATTTAGAAAAAAAAACTCATTAATACATGCTTCACTTGAACTAGAAGTGAACTAGTAAAAATGATGCATCAAGCAATATTGGCATATTCTGTTTATCTAGAATTCAACAGTGAGAACTAAAATTGATTTTCTCTATTTTTAGAGTGTTATTTATCACGAAAATTCAAGTAACAAAATAAGAGTATTCATTACATATTTCAGCTTGAAACGGCATGTCCCATGCTGTTTTTAGACCTCTACATCACACATGATATATAAACTTCAAACAAGAACAAGGTGCACACATCTCTACTCAGGTCACATTCAACCATACCATAAATCATTATTATTTAATAGCTTCTCATTATACATTTGCTGGAAGAAGTCAACAGTTTATATCCATCTTTCAGTAGTAAATATGGCAAACAAACACAAGACACTACAGGAGGAATGCAATGAAACCTGCATTAGAATGGGTCTACTTGGACATCATAATACGGTACATGGAGAGACCCAAATCTCTCTTGTAAAATTAAAGAATAAGCGCAACCCTACTGATGCATGCTAACATGTAGGAGTATAACACAAGCTAGCTAGGATCAGTATGACATGGCCATCAGAAGAATCAAAAATGTGCGTTACATGAATATTCTAGTCAAAGTGACAGTGACATGAATATTAGTTCCTTCCCTGCCTTGGACCAGCGGCACTACTCCTCCCGTCTAGCTCCAGCAATAGCTTGCTCTAAACTGTGGTTAAAACTTTTAAGACGATCTTGATGACCTACCTACACATAACCAGATTTCAGAAACAACAAGTTTTCTTCAACTTCAGGAAGCAAATAGTCAAAATCATTCAGGAAACAAAGATAAACCAAATCAACATCATGCTTCCAAACAAAAACATGCATCAGATGGTAATGCTTGTGAGTATTGCCCAACTGTTTTCATATGCAAACTAATGTAAACATTCAGCCAACTATATTTCAGAGACACCATCAAACTTTGCTGATAAGGTGCCAAAAATAAGAAAACGATGAGATCAAGGTTACCCTTGAACCTGCTTTTCTTTGAGAAAATATGTACCACAATATTCAGGGAAGCAAGAATACCAGCATGCAAGATTAATAAGCAAAGATTTAATCTAGTAATTTTGTGTTCTTATAAATGTTAGCGATAGAGCCAAACCAAAGCATCACCAACCATAACGTCTAGGAATAACAAGGAAAATGCCTTAATAGAAATTTCATTGATTACAATGACTAGTATCCCTCCTAGATCATAGATCAACATCTTAGTAAGTTAAAACCTACTACCTCCATCCCAAGGCTTAAGGCCTATATTTTTTCAGAAAGTCAAACTATGTTAAGTTTGACTTTTTTTATCAAAAATCATTAACATGAAAAGTAAAAAAATCAATATCATTAGATAGATAATGAAATATATTTTTATATGGTACCTACAAACTATCATATTTGTTCATAAATTCTTCTAAAAGTTTAGTCAAACTTTATTTCGTTTGACTTTCTGAAAAAAATAATATAGGCCTTAAGCCTTGGGATGGAGGCAGTACCAACTAAACAACCATCCTAGCATTGGCGGAGCTTCGTTGGGGCCAACCTGGGCCATGGCCCGCCCAGGTTTTTGGAAAAAAATGATTGACTCATATGCATCTGTGGCCCAGCCCATCATCACACATTGGCCAGCCCGCAATGCTTTCTTCCAGGCTATCTCCTACTCTCTTTTCTTTAGATCAACTGTCGCCTACTCTCGTTTGCTAAGTTTCTCTCGATAGACAGAGGCGATGGTCATGGAAAGCGCCTCACCATTGATGGCTTTAGCGATTTAGGAATATACAAACAAGAGAAAATTGGGTGGAATTTGTGGAGCAGGGTGATACAAGAGGCAGCTACTCTGTGCCGCCGCCCACAGCCACGGGACAACCAGGAGATCGCTACAGCCGTAGCACGTCTGCACCACACGGGGTTGCGACGGCCAGAAGTCCAGCAGCCGACAGGCATCATACTCATGTACAATTTACATTCTCGGTACTTCTCTTTCTTTTGCTAAATTGTTTATGGGCAATTTGACAGCATGGAAAATCTCTAATTTTACAAATTGTAACAATAATTGGAAGGGCCTTAAAGAAGTGGTATGTTTGAGAACAATTTTCTTTAGGTTTTGTTGTAAGCTGGCCCGCCCATGGTTATTCTTCAAGCTCCGCCACTGCATCATAACCACATACCAATATGGGGGAGCAAATACTACCACAAAACATGCAAATGATACCACAAAACATGCAAATGATACTACGAAATAGCATACACTAGCTACCGTATAACATCTAAGTATACTGCATGGCAATCACAAGACGCAGAAGTTACCGTGGCACCAAGGCCATGACCCAAAACACAACACACATAACACTACTGCATAGCACATATGCAATGTATTCCAGTGTGACTGAATAAAGAAGTTCATTCTCTAGGAGCCGATGTGGACGAGAGGCTAGACAACGACATCAAGCCCGCAGCGGCGGCGTAGAGCTCCTCGACATGTAATCATCACCAAATTATTAACAAAAAAAAGTGTCTTCAACTTATAATCATGACCATCCAAAGTAGAATGATTTTATACTTTTACATGTGATGATCAAGGTTGGATGATAATTGATCGATCCAATAGTCAAATCATTCAAGAAATGAAGATCAACCACATCAACATTTTCACACATCATGCTTCAAAATGACATAAAAACTATGAGTTCGACTACAACACCAATTAGAAAAAGAAGTTTTACCTGCCAACGTCACACATACCATAGACTTCTACTTGCGACAGGGAGAAGGCGAGCTGCTCTCCCCGCTACCTCTAGAGATGCTCCTTCCTATAGGACCCTTGAGACGTTACATTTTAATTAAGATGTGTGGGTTGCTACATTATCTTTATGTCTAGAAATGATGCAAAACACATGCTAATGTAACACCAGAACCTACCATCTAGGACTACGACTCATTGATACCCTTATTGGTTCCTGACAAATTTTGTTCACAATTAATCAGTTAGCATTGAATAGCATGATGAAAAAATGCAAGCAAATATTCAAGAATTTTTTGCCGTGACAAGCTACAAAAAGCACAAGTGATGTTGGACTCACCTTTCTTGAAAGACTGGGTGGTGCAGAATAGGATGAATCTGACCTTCCACGTGTCAATGGAGGTCCTCGGCCCCTGACACCACAAAGATGATTAGGAATAGAATAGTTTGGTTGAAGAAGTTGCACAAAAGGAAGGAAAATGATAGAATAGCCAAACAACTAGTGTTAGTATTACTAAGGCACCTGAATGAAAACACACAATGAAGTGCGAAACTTGAATGTTCCTTCAGAACAGTAGCTCAGCCTTCAAGAACAATCCAACAGGTAGTACGGCTCATCACTAGAAGCTACAACCAGCATAATCTCCGTATTTTGCATCAAAGATATATTGATGCATGACTGCGGTCACTGCTCTCTTGATTATCCGACAGGGAAGACCAAATTTACTGCACGAAAGACAAAAGGAACATGACAATCAGAATAGATGACAAACAAAATGTATGAAACAAAGAATTAGTTAAACTGCAACTAAGAAAATTCTGACAACACATTATATCCAATGTGAATTTCATCATGATTCAACACCAAGCATGGGAGCAAAAAAAAAAAACTTTAGACCTACTAAACATGGTATCACAAGTTCCCTTCTTATAAAATTTCAAAATACTGGAACTCCACATGTTACAAATTGACTTTAATATGCAATTTGAATCTCCGTAAAAGAGTTGTTTTAAACAGTCACTACTCCATTAGTGAAGCAGCAAGGAGGATCTGCCCCTGATCAGGACATCCTATGGAAACAATACACAATCATAGATAAATATAAAGATGAACAGACTCAAAATGCAACAAGTTATTGACCATAAAATGTTCCTACAGATCCAACAATATTAAATCTAAATGAAGTCATCATACTGATTCATCTGATTCTATAGACTAATTTGTGTCTAATCCCACCATAAAAAATATATCTGATACAATATTGATTCCATTGACTAGTATTCCTACTCGCAAGTATTCCTACCCGTTGCAAGCAGTAGGACACCATTCAAGAATGATGGAGCAACTTTTTTTGGCTCTTTAAAAAATAGTTTGTAGAAAACTATTGTCATGATAACTTGTGAACTTCAGTGCAGTAAGGTGCTTCTCAGTTCCAAATTCCATAATTGCTAGAGGGAAACAACTAAAAGAAACATTATCTATATTCTTAAAAATAGTACACGGACTTGGTCTCCTCAACAAAAAATGTATCAAAGTACAAGCGCTTACCTGATCATTGCCTTGGCATCTCTCAGTTTCATTGTGTAAATATATGATGATCTATCATCCTATAGTATTGAAACAGCCCTGTATGCAAACAAGTAAAAAGGTAGTCAAAATAGTTTTCTCATTAATCGCAGTATGGATATGAAGCTAAGCACAAAGGCTCTCTAAAGATGCATTTTTGTAGATTTCAGCACTTACAATTGCAACCAAACAAATTCATTGAAAGGTTGCCATCACATCAATATATTATTTAGAAAAAAATGGTAACATAGTGTCTAGCTATTTCTAGTGCAACCCCAAGAGAAGTTGAAATCCTTCATATATGCCACATGAGATTAGAAAGTGTAGTTTAATTCCTAGGTAACTAATACTACCTCCGATCCAAGGAATAAGGCGCCCTCGTTTTACGTGCTTTTTGTTTGACTAAGAATTACTTTAAATATATAAAGATTGTTTGTATGAAATTAACATCATTAGAAAGTGTTTTTCAGTGCGAATCCAACGATACTAATTACATATAATATAACCAAGATTTTGTTGCTCAATTTTTATGGTCAAAGTTCGCTTTGGAATACGCGTGCGCCTTATTCCTTGGGACGGAGGTAGTACGGTACAAGAAGGCTTTCGTATATTTTTCTGGACCAAAAGTGCAACTTTGGACGTCCGTGAGTGAAGCGGCGAGCTAACCTGCCATTACAATGGCAACTTTTGGGCCCGCATCAGTCAGGTGCACCTCAACAGGCTCCTCAGTTGCAGCATTGTCGACCACCTCTTCTACAGCCTCCTCCACCACCTCAATCCGAGCAGGCGGAGGAACAATTCAGTCCATAGGGCGAAATAGTAGTTCAACTTCTGTAAGTTATATAAATAACTTGCATCAAAAGAATAGACAGGAATGAAACTCCGCTATGGAGGGAACTGAGAAAGAAAACCATAAAAGCTGCACAACTGAAGATGTATAATGGTAATAATTATCACAGAAAATTCAATAATACCCAAAAACTCAAAGTAAACCGCCTCACCAAGGCAGTTCTTTAGGCTCTATGACAAGTCCCTGAGGCTACATGCCAATTCTTTTGCAAACATGTTGGTAAAGACCATAATCAAAGGGACTCTAAGGATTCGGAAACAATAAGAAAATTTAGGCATGCAAAAAAAGAAGAGATAAATGTCTCATTGCTCGTTAATAAAATGTACACAAAGAGGAATTAGGTTGATATAAAAAACAGAAGAATATAAACCCAAGAAATAGAGGAAAATAAACGATGTCTAAAGTTTTGTCGATTAAAGGATTTAGAAATACAAGTAGGCATGTTCCAGAGTAAAAAATCATTATACCACTAGCTAAGAGAGTAACTAGTTGAGGACTTGATCAAGCTATATCACCTAGCAGATCATTTTTAATTTATAAATTTCGAATACATGTTGCTTAGATCTCAGATTTTGTGCGCAGAAAATGAGAGCTCGGTTACAAAATAAGCCTACAAAGTAGCATGTCATCACTATCTATTATAAGATAGAATGATGCATATTTACATAGCATCGACACCTAGAGAAAAATTGACACCAAATGGCATTTGTTTTGCTGCAGAAAGATAGCAACCACAACAATGATGCTGATACGTACCCACAACAACAAAAGCACCAGTCATACACCATTAATATCCAGCTTATGATCCTATCATGCACAAGTGAATGGACATGAACATAATTTATTATCCCAAAATTGACACATTTTGCCAATCTGTATAAGCCCACGACATTGTTAAAATGCAAAATTTCTAGACACCGACTTCAAACAGCTAAAAATGCTCAATGTAGCAACAACCAGACAATCCCTAATCACAGAAGATGAGCTATACTAGTCTTGAACAAATATTAGTCATACCACGACCACCAAACCTAAAACATAGGTCATCGGCTCTAGGAGGAGAGAACCGAGGAGCTCACCATAGAGTTGTAGTCGAGTCCAAACATCCATCACTACAGTTGTGGCACAACAAGAGGCGAGGAGATAGTTGAAGCATGTGGCTAGCCGAGACCACCACCGCGCGGCACGGGAGGCCACAACTAGCCAGCAGCAGAAGCGCTGCTGGATCCGGACCATAACCAGTTGACATATGGCAGCATACTAGAACACAACCCAAGCACACAAAATTGACAAGTTAGGTACATGTGATTAAAACGATAACATTATTGGCTGAATCAGTACATGTTCATGCCATCACTAACTTTGGAGTTGTTGTCAAACTGCAGCTCACCAATCTCCATCTTCTCATCTACAGGTTACACGCTTTCATCTCTTACACTCAAGCGAAGAAGGTTCCCTCTCCACATGTTTCACTACAAAAAAAAAGCACGGATATAAGAGTAGGTTTATGACTAAAACATATTCAGATGAGGAGAATAGAGAGGGAGTGTATAGAAGGTACCCGAAACAGGAAAGCACGCACAACACCTACAAAATATGTTTGCATATACTAACTGCATATCCGCAATGACAACATGAATCAGTTATTATGGTCATAATGAATAATCAAGATGATGCTTTGAGCACCATATCATAGATCGTACATATGCAGAATTAATATCAAAAGAAGCCTGGTGACCGGGTGTATACGTGAGCACGCATCCGTTGAGTGACATGTGTCTAACGGCATCCGTTCTCTCCGTGAGTGATGTACTACCCTCTTCCCCCCGAATTGGATGATGCGGTGGACGTTTTGCAGATAACTCCTTGACCAATTTCCGACACATCTGGAAATTCTCCCACCCCTTATTTTGGTTGCTGTCTTCCTCGGTCTTCCATGGCTGCTCCGCTCGCTAGCTCCCATGCCGCTGAGTGCATCCACGCCCCCCCCCCCCACCGGCCCGCCCCAAACCGTCTTCTCTCTTACCCCGCCGCGCCGCCCGCCGCCAAGATCCCTCTCTGCCTTAGCCCCTGGCACTGATGCCGCCTGTGAAGACACCGCCGCCGGGAAAGTTGGATATTTCCGTCCAAGTCATCGCCGCCGCCCCGTCCAACTACCCATTGCTACTTTGGAGTTCTGAGGTCGATCTCCTCCACTGGAAACAGCCGCCACCGCGTCCAGCCGCACGGGGAACCTCGCCGTCCGCTCCAGCATGGCCGCCGCGTCGTCCGCCACCTCCGTCCACGACTTCACTGTCAAGGTCAGCAGCTCCGCTCTCAACTAAATCAGGCCAGAGGGTGAAGCTTCATGTCAATTTCGCTACCGATCCATGGGATTATCCTGCTAAACCATCTGAATTCGCTAGCCAGTAGCTCGACGTTTTACCTGATTTCTGAATATGCGAAGTGAACAGTGCACCATCATCTCTAATAAATGCGCTTCAATTCTACCAATTTATCTTTTCACAGTGACCTGGAATGTTACTTGGCTAGCCTCTTGTCCAGTGTACTTCAATCTGATAATGTATGGTTTTTGTGAAGTTACTCAAATTCTTGCTCTGAAATTGTATACAAATTTGAAGTGCTATGTTCATCACACACACTCTAGGATTTGCAGGGAGTACTTGTGCTTGTGTTCACTGTAGAAACTGCAGTTAACTGAACACAAATCCTTGCGTTTACTGTCAGTGAACACAAACTGCTTGTGTTGTCCGTGAACACAAATTCTTGCTTGTGCTGTCACTGAACACAAACTCAGATTATGTGGACTTCACGAGTTTCATTATTGAGCTGCAGCATCTATCTTGCAAAGTATGTGCAGTCCTAATAGTTATCATTTCACATGAACTAGCAGGGCATTTGGATGGAAGCATGGAGCAAACCTTCCAAGGAACCAGCAGGGCATGTGGCCAGCGGCTGTGATCCCTGGAGCCGCAGGTGCTTGTGCACGAGTCAGTGTTGGCTACGTACGTCTGCACGCTGCCGATCTCCAGCACCCGCTGGATCTCCGATGCCCGGATCACGTCGTGGAGGCCCCGCCTCTTCTGCTCCTGGAGCGGCCGCGGATGGCCGGAGGGGGTGCGGGCTCACCGTCGACGTCGAGCGCGCGAGCCTAGCTCCAGCGCAGGAGCGGCCCGGAGAGGAGCAGCTTCCGAAGGAGCGGGCCAACCTTCGTCCATCGAGCGTTCTTCCCCCGGTGTCCCAGCAGCAGCAGCTCGCCCCCGGCGTCCGGCGAGATCGATGGTTGGCGGTGGTCCACCCAACCTCCGCCTCGTGCTGTTGAGGATTCTTGCGCCTCAGGCGCTGCTGGTCCCGTGCGCGCAGGTGGCCGGCCCCTTCGATGCAGGGGAGAGGTGCGGGGGATGGGTGTGGACGGCCCCGTGCGGTCGGAAGCCATCATCACCGCGTGCGACTCGTCTCCATCTCGCCTCGCGGTCGGGTCGGCCAAGGGAGCTCCTCCATACTCGTTTGACTGCACGAAGCGGATCATGTGGCTTCCGGCAGGGCTGTCGACGAGCGCCGCGCCGGAGAGGCGGCGAGGCCCAGGAACGGGATTCCTCCTGTGACGCTGCTCTCCAATTGAACCTCCCAGAAGCGGAATCGAGCCTGCCGTGCTCGACGGTGGAGGCCTGCCGCCGCTGCCCTCCAATTGACTAGCAGGGGCGGAATCGAGCCTGCCGTGCTCGATAGTGGAGGCCTAGCTCGAGCGTGAGGTAGGGGAGGAGGGAGAAAGATTCGCTTTAACACCGTATATTGTCGTTAGTTCAGAAAGTGGTATGGCTGAATCTCAAAGGTAATCCAACGATGGCTGATGGGTGCTCACGTATACACGCGGTCACCAAATCCACTCTCGAATTAATATTTACACCCTACCAACTAAAAAAAGGGAAACATTGAGCCACGAATCATGGATGATAATCACAACAATTTGGGAAAATATAAACAGCATTTCAAAACAATACCTTCTAGTACTAGATTTTCTCAAGAAGGACATCCATATAAGGCAACTGCAACTAAGAAAATTATGAAGGACTCTTTGTGGCCACTCAAACACATATGCGCATTCTACTCATACATGATTACAATCGAATGTTTGCCATGACAATGCAACTTGCAGTCATGCTGGATAGTTCAAAGCATAGATCTACAAGAACAACACAAGATTTATGATGGGATTTGAAATATTATACGATAATCTCAAGATAATACCAATCAAGATTGACATGCCTAGGATATATTATGAAATAAAACTAGCAAATACAACTAGCGCCTGATCAACTACACCACCAACAACACATTCTAGTACCAACAAAGCACCATACATTCCGAACCTAATCATCATTTACTTCACTTCATTGCATCTCTCGTCGAACACCTCCATGGCTCCACCCTACCAAAGTAGAGTCGCCACATTTCAGTCCACTAGTGTACGTAGAAACTAAAGTAGATTGAAGTTGTACATCTAAGCAAATGATCTGGAATTATATCTATAAAATACATTGAGAAATGAAATGAGTACTTTTTACCATTAGCTAACTAGAATAAGTATTTGTTTTATGGTTAATAAGAAAGAACAAGCGTAGTTATGTAAAAATTGCAGTAAGATGTAGAGAGCAAGGCGCAATGAAGTGATTCAGATTTAATTAGCTACAGATGAGTACACTTAGATTCTATTCCTGCTAGCTAAGAACAAATCCAAGAGCTCTGATAATTAGTGTCTTGCTTACATGTTTGTCTGAATAAAGGGAAAACTTTAGAAATGACTAGAGCATCTCTAAGACCAAAGCGCAGAAAAGTGTGGGTCTAAAGTTTAGTTAGAGAAGTACTCTAGTTGTTCTATATAAACATCAATAACATTTACATCATCGCACAGAGCAGGAGGCATATATAAAGTGTTCCAAAGTAAAATTGAACTTTAAAGGTTAACTCTTATCGATACACTGTTAGTAGCTACAAGTGATTATCACACAGAAAAACTTTCAAATAGAGTATAGTAGCATGATGTTGCCTTAGTGTCACCAAACCAGCAAGTGCTTCACATACGGTACGGAAATAAGTATTAGATCTAATCAAACTAAGCAACCATGCTTATATGTATGTAGTGCATACAACAATAAACTATGTAAAAGGATTCATAGTAATTTTATTAACGTTAATTGTAAGTGTTTTAGTCTCATTTTGTTTCATCTGAAATGTCTTGTTGTATATATGGTTTTCATGTACAAAACACGACATCATATAAACCAGCAGATGAGCACCATAAATTGAGCAATTTTAGACCACAACCTGAGCCATCCTTTATTTTTCCTAAGGATAGTGCAATGCAACTACGAAACTTTGGGCCTTCAAATTTTCTTTTGACCAGAAAAGCTTAGGGGAAACCCCTACGGTATGATTTATCAATTAAACTAAAGAATTAGTACTAGTGAACATAAGTACATGCTGAGGGGCAAGTAAAAAAGCAAGAAAAAAACAAGAAAATTAACTAGTCTATCTAGTGGTCGAAAGAAACAATAAAAAGTGGCAATCCATTATGAGAGTGCTTGTTTAAGCCTGGGCTTAAACCTATGAGCAATCAGAGATAGATCTTTCTTAAAAACAAATCTCCACACTTGCATGGAAGGCTGAACTTTTTTTTAAAGACTATTGCGCTATTTCCAAATACCCCAAAGAGGTGTAGAAGCCACCTCAAAAAAAAAAAACTTGGTCCTGTAAAGTGCCTTCTTGCTTACTCAAACATATCCATAGAGTCTTGCCTCGAGTCCCATGTGATGCCAACTTTCCTCCGACACTTATGAGCAAAGCCACAGTTGAAAAAATGGTCTTTTATCTCTCCTTGAGCTGAGCTGCACATCACACAATTCACCCCACTATCCAAGGTCCCAATGCCTTCTTTCCAGGGCCTTCAATTTTCTCATGATCTCTTTTCTTGAACTGAAGATCTTTTCATGACAATATCAAACCAAGCAAAACATTAAAGTTACTTTTCTCAAATACATCTATGCTCCTATATCTAGAACGTCATGCTACAATGGCAGAGAATGTATCCCATGAAACTGCTGAACTCATGCACCAGCTGAACCCATAAAACTTGGGCCTTTGGATCGGTTATAGAGGGACATGATATTGTTAGGTGGTGTACTGGTGCCTGGTGGTATATTTTATAAACGGGACTTTGTAGACTCACTGAATTAAGCGAATAGCAAGTCAATCTCAGAGCTTCCCAATACCAATCTCACTCCACCAAGGTCGACCAGGAGCTCCCTTAGCTCGACCTTGTCAAGCTTCGCCAACCCGTCAACCTTCCTAGCCGCGACCATGGCATCTCCTCCAATCCGCAGTACAACCGCGACGACCTGTAGCGAAAAGTGGTGATATATCAACACAAGATCTGTCTTTTTGTTCTGCATGTGTGTGGCGATCGATTCACAGCTGCCGCTGCAAGTATGGATGTATAATTCATTACAGAGAAAGAATAGAGGAACTAGATCTGATGTCGTGTACCCTATTAACAAGCAGAATAGAGTGTGTGTGCCACTCATGTGCATGATGCTGATGTAGTACACATTCTGCCAACATTTTGGGAAATCCCAATCTGAAATACAACTAGGAACTTGGACTTCCTATTTTTGATCTTGTTCAAATTGGGAGGAAGTTTCACTTTTCTACTGAATAGGACTAGGTACTACAAAACTGTCACTCTGAATCAGTTGATCTGTTTTTTTTTTTTTTGATAGAAAATCAGTTGCTCTGAATTGGACCGCTGTGTTGTGCAAACTGAGAGAGATGAACTGGGTCCAGGGAGGTGGATAGTAAGCCACCTCGTAGATAGATCATGTCCCTCTATTCCCAATCCAAACTCCCATGTAATGGGTGCAGCTGATGCATGAGTTCGGCTGTTTCACAGGATACGTTCTCTACAATAGCAATAGTAAACACAGATTTGCATCGATTGATGCATGGTTTATTAGCTGCTTACACATTTGACACGGCAAAGACACATTCCTTTGCATGACTGCGACTACATGGAGGAGGATAGGGAGCTCACCGGGCAGCAACTGGTTCCGGGACGCGGCTGCCAGTACCATGGCGGCAGGAGCCCCCTCAGGATTTGGTAACCAGTAGTGGCACCTCCGGGCAGGCGACCGGCAGATCGTGAATTATGAAACCCCACCGCCATTTACACACCACGGCGAGCTCCTCCCGCTATGCCGCGGCAGTCACCGGGCGCCACCGTGGCACCATCGGCTTCCTGTCCTTGTCCCTGACGAGCGTCGGAGCCGGAACCCTACGGGTCTGCGCCGCATAGGAGGTTGGTGAGGGAGGCAAAGAGTTGGGAAAAAGCACGCGTGGCCGGGACGCGTCGCCCTCGACGACAGCCATCAGTGGATCCGTTAGGGTTTGCTCGGCGGTGCGATTTGATGCGTGGATGGCGGCTTGGGTGCTTGGATCGAACGGCAGAGGTCGGAGCCAAGGTTGCGCCGGAGATGGACGGTAGCGGGGATGCGGCGGCGAGGTTCTAGGATGGGGTCTGTGGGAGAGATGTGGAGATCCAGAAAGAACCGGCGATGGTGGATGCGAGAGAATGCGAGAAGGCAGCGCTCCTGGTTGGGACTTGGGAGGAGAGGTGGTTCAGATCGTTTTCAACGGGTGATACAAGCGAGGTTTGCTCGACCTATTGGCCTGATTTTGCGTGCGTGGTTGTTCCGAATTCCGATACAAAGGTGGTGTGCTCCAATCCCTGCTGTGATGCTTTTGGTAAGCATACCACGGAGAAAATCTCAGTTAATTGTTGTTGCATGGCTCGCTTTAGACTTCCTCCCGTTAATTGATGCGCGATAACTAATCCCATCAATTAGGGGTTGCATGTTTGCTGGAATGGTGATAGTAGATCTGGATCCAGTCTCGCGTTTGGTCCGGCCGGGCTGTCTCAAATATTTCTCCCGCGCAGCTGTGCCAAAAATTGTTGTCCAAATAATTGGTGTTGTTTATACAATCTTTTGGATAAAAGGCTATAAAATCTGGCTTTTAAAATTAATAAAGCTAGTTAGACCGAACGATACAAGGTGTTGAGGAGAACCTCTAACAAGCAGAAAAGAGACCAAGCTACGACTAGAGAAAGCAGAGCACATCTACACTAAGACGAGCACCAGGTCATCGCCACTAGGACGACGCTGAAGAAGAACGTAAGCTTGGAGGGCTTAACGACCAAGACCTACGCTATACCATCGAGCACAACCATCAAGGAGAAGGATTTAGGCCCGAACTAGCCAAGAAGGCACCACCAGAAACCAACAAGCTTGGTACCAAAGATGAACGCGGGAGAAGAAAGATCATGGGTCTCGAGAAGACTACGAGAATGAAGGAAAGGGTGCCCAACATCACAAGGTTGTGTAGAGGCCACCAGCCATGGTCGGACACCATGTCAGGAAACGGTGGTAATGACGCCATCAAACATGCCCGTGTGTGGATGAACCCTAGCCCACCGCAACACCGACAACGACATTGGATGACATCCCTCCGAATCTCCGATCATGGGCGCGTGCTTGGCGAGACATAGCACCAAGGTGTGTGGCGCCTCCATGTGCAAGGTCGGCTTCCCACGATACAGCGGGGCTAGGCATCCACCATATCGTCTCTCTGATTATAGAAAGACATCATACTTCCCACCAAAACAAACATGTCGAAGCTAGAAGAATCTAATCTCCTCAACGGTGCCTCCAAGGAGGGCACGGCGCAGCAACAACAACGCCTCCACTAGCTGGTCCGACAAAGCAGACCAAAGTTTTCACCTAAAGCATAACCGAGGAGGGGCGAGTTGGATCCACGACATCGCACACAAGGCACCGGAACCAACATCGTTGGCCTAAGCTTTCACTCAGCTCCAACACCCACCCACCCCAACACCGACAAACACTAGCTTTAGTCCCCACCCAAGATGGTAGTTTTGCACTATAGGTTTAGAATTTCATGTATGACTGTGAAGAAAATTCCACACCAAAGTTTTGGATTTCTTTTTTATTTTCTTTACACCACGCTTATATACCCCATATTAGAGCATCTCCAACAGGCTCTGTAACCGGCGTTGTATCCAAAAAAAGCGACTAGTTTAGGGCGCGAGAGGAGCAAATTGATGCTCCAACAGGTACTACAATCGGCGTTGTAAGATAGAGCGCGGGGCAAAAGCGCTATCTCGCGCACTATATCTACCGCGCCGGAAAGTGCGCGCGGTACAAATCGCGCGCATGAACAACTACCCACTTTTACAGCTCCAAAATTTAGACCTTCTGTTGGAGGTTAATATGGTCTAATACGGATGGAACGTGCTGCGAAGTGCTTTTACAGCGCCAAAATTTAATGTGACTGTTGGAGATGCTCTTAAGACCCCATGCAGAATGGGGAGGGTTTTCCACACTACCTCGCGCGATTTTAGGCATCTCCTTGGGTAAATTTTGATACCCAATTTTGTTCTATAGATGTCTACCATCATCCGTCGGAGAGTAGGGGAGAAGCAGCCACACCATCAAAACCATCTTCACTGGCCTCGTCGCTCGCGGCCAGCACGCTTCCACGACACCTCGTTCACCACCCCAACCATCGCACTAAGCTTCGCCGCCACCACGTGGCTCGACCATGCATGGTGAAAACACTTCGGTGCCATCTTTAGACTTCACCTATAGCACTAATTTGGTGCCGCCCCGTAGTCACAACTATCGATGCGCCTTTCATTCGTGATGGAGATGCTCCTCGGTCTTCTTGGTTGGAGTCTTCACATTCCCCTAGGTTCTTCCGGTAGTTTTCTTGTCTTTGTTGTCAATGGAGCTCCTAGAATCCAGCATTTTGTCTCGTGGTTTCTCAAGGCCTTGTCTCGGTTCATGTCTTCTTGGTTCGCTTATGACTCTGCATTGCCTTGTAGTGGGAGACGCGTGGACATCACACCGATGCATGTAGCATGGTCTCATCTCTGTAGGTCATCCACCATTCTCGTGCCATGGTGCTTCCCTCGAGGTGTCCACGCATACCCTATAACCTCCCTCAGAATTAATGTGCCTCATCGGAATTATCTCGACGGACCTTATTCGAAAACAATCAACTGGAAGCTATCTCTAGTGTGAATAGTGCAATGACGTGCATATATATGTGTAATACGTATGTGTACGAGTAGAATTTATTCATGCACACATTGAGCTAAGCTACTAGCACATTCATTCATAGATCTGTTGGTACAATCAGTACGCAAGCATATATGCCTACCTCAGTAAAACAGGTATACCTGTAAATGGGCACGTCCGTGGCGTTCCACCAAGTGCCGCTTGTGCCCTTTTAATTTGAACGGAACGTTTCAGCTTGTCCATTTACTCCCGTCACGGTAAGCGGCTGGCCAGTTGCCCGCTACCGCTACGGAGCTGACCAAATCTCCCTATGAATGTAGGATACGAATACGATGTTGCCTCGTATACGTGCGGCTCTGGTTTCTTGCTCCCGGCAGCAGAGGCATCGGGCCTGGACACGGAGCTAGACAGGCCGACGACCCTGGCCCCGTCCGTGGCGCAGCCCTCGGAGCTGAAGGAGAAGTGCTCCAACCAGTCGAGCTCGCGCGACGGCTGCAGGGGCCTAATCTGCGCAGCGCCGACCGCGCCGCCCGCCTCCGCCGCCGCCGTCGTCGAGGAAACTATCTCGCGCCGCCGCTGACTGCTACCCCTCCTCCGCCCGATTCAGTGGCGACCACGCCGCTGGACGGGCACCGCGCACCCACGGGCTCGCGAGAGAGGGGACCGCGAATCCCGCCGGGCCGCGCGAGAGAGGGGACCAGGGAGGCCCTGCGTGGACTACCTGCAGGCCAGGAGCAGAGCAGTGGGTGAGCGGAGGGATGGGCAATGTTGAGGAAATCGCTTATCGGGGTCAACTCGGTCGGCTGCCGATTAGCGATTAATAGCCAAATCGGCCGATTAATCGGGCGATAAATGAGTTAATCGGGCGATAAATGAGTTTATCGGCTAATCGGTGACCACTGAATTGGGATTAATCGGGCGATTAATCGTTGAATCGGACGATTTTTTGAACAGTGGGATGGGGCGGCCGCAGACTTCATCGCCATGGAGGAGTCATGAGCGGCGTCACGGCGGTAGCGGGGATCCGTGAGTGGCCGCCACGATTATTATTTTTTTACTGGCTGTCTAATTAGCAAAGTGAATGGGCTTGGGCTGGCGGCGCCGTGGCCTGCCGTTTCCATTTACAGGTATAAAAACAGGCGCCAAACGAAAATTCCACGACCATAGTTTCGGGCCTAGCGGAAACTCCATTTACAGGTATAAAAACAGGCGCCAAACGAAAATTCCACGACCATAGTTTCGGGCCTAGCGGAAACTTTGGCCCGAAATAATGAGACGGAAATTTTGGCCTGCTCCTAAAAAAAAACCTCTCGTCCTATCCTCTCCTCCCGACCCCATTTGCGACTCCTCTGTCACCGGGCAGACCCCGGCCGGCTCCGGCGAGCCCTCGCGCCGCCGTCCACCGTCCCCGAACCAGCTTCCCCTCCTCTCTCTGTTGCACCCCGTAGAACCTCTGAATCGCCGCCCCACCGCAAACCCTAGCCGCCCAACATCCCCTCCGGCGCCGGCATGCCCCCTCCGCCGTTGCCTCGTCTCCCACGCCATCACCCCCTCCTTCAGTGCCGAGAAGGCCAACGTGGTATGGGAACCATCCAAGGATCTGAAGCACCTGAACTTAAGGTTGCTGATGATGATAGGGTTCGAGGAGGAAGACAAGGCGACAAACTATATAAGATTTGTCATGGAACGAGCTGTGGGGTTGTGGTAGTAAAACTTGCGAGGCATGCGATGCCATCGACCTCGAGTCCCCGACAAGTTACGAGGCGGATAAAGCATGCAGGTGTCGCATTAAGGAGCGACTCACACATGGATCCTCTTCGTCCGTGAAGATAATTAACTGCGATCGAGATGGAAATGAACTGGTAATAATTAATCTCATAGATGAAGTGCTCAAAGGTCACAACTGCTGCTGGAGTGATAGCGTATGAGGGTCAATTAGTCGCAATTTACATTTTTCTTACTTATATATAGCTGGTAGCCAGGAAATACTTTGATTCATGTGGGTCACGTGTCCGTCCCGATGGGTCGATCGCTGCACGCGGGCACGCCTCGGCCTCGTGCACGGAGGAAGCAAAGCAGATTTTGGACACCCATCAGCAGCTAGTGGCGCGCTGACTTGACTTGACATCAGTAACTAGCAATCCAGCCGTGGCGGACAAGGATTCTTCAAAGTTTCCTACCCACATCCATCGTCGCTTAGAAATTAAATCCATGTTAATCGGCCTATTCTGTTAATAATAACTGTACCACCAAACTACAATAGCAATCCTGATCAGATCAACCGGGGTTCCAATCCAATCATGGAGTCACGGCCGTCCAAAGTCAGCCAAGATAGAGATCGAATCAGCGCATTACCGGACGATCTCCTCCTCGGAATCCTTGAACGCCTCACCCTGCATGAGGCGGTCCGCGCCGGCGCGGTCTCCACGCGGTGGCGGCACCTCCCGCACCAGCTCTCGCGCGTGGACCTCGACGTCGACGACTTCCATGGCAGGGCGCCGGTCGAGGGCATGGACGCGTTCGCGGGTGCGGTGTGCAGGTTGCTGGATTGCAAGTGCGACTGCAACAGCAGGCGTTCCGTCAAGACCCTCGGCCTCCGCTTCCACCTCTCAGCCCCTAACCTGAGCTCCATCGGCCGCGCCGTCGAGGACACCGTGAGCCGTGGCCAGACCGAACTCCTCGAGTTCGAGGTAGTTCCGCCTACGTCTGACTCTGACCTGACAGCCGTCGGGCGCACCGAGCTTGGTCAGCAATTCATGTCGTTCTCTCATGCCTGCCCCATCGCCTTCCGGTGGCTCACCGACCTATGGCTCACGAGCCTCGACCTCGGGGACGCCGACCTGCCCAGCCTCATGGGCGCTTGCGATAAGCTCCAGCACCTCTCCTTAACATCCTGCAGATTGGGTTGGCACTCTGCGCTCGAGATCGACGTGCCCAACTCTGCAATTCAGAGCCTCGACTTCGTTCGCTGTAGTTGCATGCGGATCGAGCTTGTATCTCTGCCAAAGCTGACGCATCTCATGTGCGAGTGTTGGAACTCCGAGAACCCCCCGCTGCGCCTCGGCTATGTACCTCAACTTCGCTCGGTGATCCTCTGTTCTCATGCAGGGGTGGGGCAGGCGCCCTTCGCGCTCAGCGAGTGCCTCACAACGAATGTCGCGAGCCTGTCGCAGTTGCATCTTAATTTTAGCTGCCAAATGGTAGTCTCTTTAATTTCTGCACCCTACATACAGTATGTTATGTTCTTCTCTACCGGTTTAATCTCTACGTTTGTCTTCTTCCTGCAGATTTGGATTAAGCCTGAACATCCGAAACTGCTCACTCCTATATTCCGCAATCTCAAGGGTTTGTGGCTTTGGCATATCTTTCCTGAGTGTGATCTGAACTGGACCCTGTTTATCCTTGAAGCTGCACCTGCCCTGCAAATGTTTATAGTAAGTTTGCTAGCTCACCTTCCTGTAAATCTGTTACCTTATATGTTTACTTTTATTTGAAAAAGAGCAAATCCTTGCCATCTGCTTCGAGTAAGAGTGTAGTACATATCACCCGCTTTATTACAAAGTATCATGGTCGAAGCGAACAGCTTAACACTTACGAGTAATATATACAGCTGTAACTTGATAGGAATCCCTGAAGCATATGCATTTTCCTTAGTGTATATGGGGTTTTGTTCATGCAAATTCCTCCAAACACTCTACAGGGAATCTCAAACTTTAATACTAGTGTTGATCGATGATGCGATTTTTTTTTGGCAAAGTTATATTTGACTCAACTTTTGCTACATTGTTTTCTCTTCGGTCGGTGTCCATGCGTGAAGTTAAGCCGGGCTCGTCATTCCTGTGTCAAAACGTCCGAGTTCAGTGCTGAGAAGGCCAACGTGGTGTGGGAACCATCCAAGGATCTGAAGCACCTGAACTTAAGGTTGCTCGTGATGATAGGGTTCGAGGAGGAAGACAAGGTGACAAACTATATAAGATTTGTCATGGAACGAGCTGTGAGGTTGCGCGGAATCATGTTGTGTGGTAGTAAAACTTGCGAGGCATGCGATGCCATCGACCTCGAGTCCCCGACAAGATACGAGGCGGATAAAGCCTGCAGGTGTCGCATTAAGGAGCGACTCACACATGGATCCTCTTCGTCCGTGAAGATAATTAACTGCGATCGAGATGGAAATGAACTGGTAATAATTAATCTCATAGATGAAGTGCTCACAGGTCACAGCTGAATGATAGCGTATGAGGGTCAATCAGTCGCAATTTACATTTATCTTACTTATATATAGCTGGTAGCCAGGAAATACTTTGATTCATGTGGTGTGTCGTCTCATAGGAGACATTTATGAAAACATGCAGATACAGAAAAACATTAGCACGCCCCTGCACCAGGATGACACAGGCCGAAAAGCGCCTGTTATACAATCTGCATGCATACCTTCTTTCAGTTATGTGAGAAACTGCCTACTGTGTCAAAATGTGTCTGGAAACCTTTGCCTAGGCTCAAAATGTGAAACGTTGTGGTAATAGATTTTCTAAAATTGGTACCGATCCAAACAATGGCCAAAAAGTTCGGCATGACCAACATTTTGGTAAGGCAAAACGTTGGTATCCTGAAATTGTCTACTCTAGGAGTAGTATAACCGATATACAAGGACTTAATCGTGAAAGAACTAGATTTGTTAGTTTCCAAACAAAAAATTAGGTTGCTTGGTTAAATGAACATCCATTAAGCGCCGAACCAAATGGATCCATCTGTCTGCTGCTCTATTTTCGGTTAGTGCTTGCCCAAAACCTATATTTAGTGGCACTTGAGACATAACATTAGGCACTGGCGGAGCTTAGTTAGGGCAAACCTGGGCCATGGCCCGCCCAGCCCAGGAGCGATAAAAAAAGTTAGACCTATTCTGCATGTGTAAAGTCCAGCACTAACCCAGCCCAGTTCACTCGAGAGGAGAGACGCAGTTCATCTGTTCGACTGTTCGTGCTTGTCAGCAGCGCATCCCCGTATCCATGGCCCAAGTTAGGGCAGCTAACCAACTACTGTGACTCCTTGAGTCGACGACCTAAGCGCCGGAGGTAGGAGTAGGACTGTCAGAGAGTATCGATCCATTGAGCGGCGACTGTCCAACAGCGACATCAATCCAACAAGACTATGAGAGCGCCCAACTAGCCAGGTCCGTACCCCAACCCTCTGGCACAGGCGGCCAGAAGCTAGCTACGGCTAGCAGCGGAAACCCAGTCCACAAGTTCTCCGTCTTCTCCGATTTTCCATCTACAAGCCGACACCTGCTCCAAATTTTACCACGGGAAGCGCATGACACAAACCACACAAGTGACAGGTAATTGATCTGTTGAACCAAAGTTGTTCTGCTTTGGAGAAATTTATAGATGTATGTTCTGCCCAACCGAAGGTACTGCAATTGTTTAAGCTGTGCTTTAGTTTGGCCCGCCCAAGATTTTCTCTGAAGCTCCGCCGCTGACATTAGGGTCTGAAACTTATTTTCATTGTACTATGTAAGGATGAATATTGTTGGGAAAGAGGCGTGTTCCCTAGACACGTATCTTCTGAAACAGCAGGCTTTCCGTCAAGACCCTCCGCCTCCGCTTCCACCTGTCGGCCCGTAACTTGAGCTCCATCGGCCGAGCCGTCGAGGACACCGTGAGCCGTGGCCACACCGAATGCCTCGAGTTCGATGTAATTCCGCCTACATCTGACTCTGACCTGACAGCCGTCGGGCGCACCGAGCTTGGTCAGCAATTCATGTCGTTCTCACATGCCTTGGTTTGAGTGGCGCGACCCCAACAAACTTTGGGTGGGAATGGGAAACCCTTGGTTTGCAAAAATTTCTCTAAGTGGAGAATCACTAACTGCTTTCGCAAACCATTTTTGCAGGTACAGAGGCAACTACAACTCATATAGACAGGGGCGGAGCTCCCCTTTGGGCAAGGTATGGCACTTGCCCTACCTTGACTTTTAGCAAAAAATCGAGTATATATATGCATATGTGGATATACCATCAATTTTATACAGATTTTTTAAGGGAAACCCAAAGAAAAAGATGTGTCGCACCGGCAGGAGGAGAACAATCAAGTAAGCAACCGAACTGGGCTTATGCTAGTTGTGCCGCGCGTGGTGGACGGAAACCAACCGTCTGTATCCTGCGATTGGTTCGCTTCGATAGTGACAAGGACCAGCGATCGTGATTCGTGACCCGTGAGTCAGTTGTTTCGTCTGTTAATTCGTCTTCGACGGTCGACGTGAGTCACGCCAGACGCCCAGATGCGACTTCCGCCCAGGAGATCATTTCACTGCGCCGCCGGCTGCTTTCTCCCGACGAGATCCCTCCGACTCCCCTGCCCCCGGCCAGGCCGTCTGGCCGCGCGCTCCTAGTCCTGCAAATCACGCGGGTCTAGCATCTAGGTTTTCCGGAGAATGTGGAGCTGTTTTCGATTTTGTACTCGAGACTTGAGAAGAATTAAGATGGACATGAATGGGAAGAACACTGCAGCTAGATGAGATGTATAATAGTAGAAGTTTTTGTCATATTGCTGAAGTTTATAACTTTAAATTTATGAAATGTGAGCTCGGTAACATTGACAAACTACTAATGTGTTTCATATTTCCAATTGCATATTTGAAGAGATATTTTATGCCACTTGCTAGTGCCACCTAATCTAAACCAAACACCTGCGAAGACCTCTGAATTTGTGAATTGTGACTTTGTGAGCTCACTAACATGGACAAATTTATGAATTGCTTACCATTATATAAATTATCAATGTGTCGAAACAGTGTATTCTTTTGCGTCAATTTAACATTTAAAATTTTGCCCGACCTCAATTTTTTTTTTGTCCTTCGCCACTGCATATAGAAGCCCAAGGCATGTAACCCTGAAAGATCTTGGAGGAGCAGCAACTCATATAGCAACGTCTAACTACCGGCATGTCCCCTCCACTGCTGCCTCGTCTCCCACACCACCGCCCCATCCCTTCCGTTCGCCGTCCTTTCCTGCCTCCGCCCCCTCCCGCATCCGATACACAGCGCAACCCCAGCCTGGCCGAATCGAGATGTGTCGCCGGCCAGAAGCCACAGCTTCGCGGCGGCTTGTTCGCCGGCGCGCGCGTGCACCGGTAGGACGGTGCGCGGCGCTCCGCCGAACTCCCTGCCCGCGTCGCGCGTGTGGCCGACGGGTGTCGCTGCACTCCGGCGTGGCGTTGCTGGCCAGCAGGACGCGACGGCGTCGCCCGCCTTGCCCATCGCCCGTCTCCTGCGACTTAAGGTATGATGTGCCTATTCTCTCCTATGTTACTCCATAGCACGTGCACCCTTACTAGTACTAATTTAAAAGAAGAGGAGGACAACATACTTATGCAAATACGTATGGATCTCTCCGACGGCGGGCCGGTAAATACTAATCAACGAATCAACCCATGCAACCAACCAGGCAAAAAAAAAATCAAGAAACAGATCCTAGGTATGGGGGTGGTTACATACCTGTTGCTAGATCGCATCTCGAGAAGAGGTCGCTCGTGGCCGGGCGAGCGGATGGCAATCGGATTATGGTGCTGCTCAAACCTTCATCCATGGTGCAGCCGCGTGCCCAACCTCAGCCTGCCTGAAGAGTCGTCCAGGAATTCATATCTCCCTGGCGCAGCCGCGTGCTCAAACCTTCATCCATGGTGCTCGCCCCCTATATCAGAGTTTCATGTCCTCTCCTCTCCTCTCCTCTCCGAGCAAGAGTCAAAGTCTAAGTCACACGCGACGCACGCGTTAGATACACCCCTTTTGATATATATAGATTGGTGGAGGCTAAGGTTGGAGTTCAAAATTTCGAGGGATGAGGGAGTGCTATGGCGGGAAGATGTGGTTGGAGGTAAATTTTTGCCCCCCTCTCTCTCTCGCGGCTGTTGTTAGGTGCACAGATGCAGGGATACAGTATCCTGCACTGGATTGGTGACGTGGAGGTCTTGTGAGTCTAAACGACGGGTCGTGGCTAGTAATTACAGATTGATTGTTTCCTAATAACTGCTTCTCTAGTAATTACAATCCGTATTCTAAGGAGCTATCAAAGGCAGTCTCACATGATTCGCAAAAAAAAGGGAGTCTCACATCAGTTATGATATTAGCAGAAGCCAATCACTTTCGATGTTAGCGGAAGCCGATGTGCAAAAGACTGCATTTGGCTGACTGATTCAACATGCCCGTGGAAACCATGCATCGGTAGTTGCTTTTAATGTAAAAAAATGGTGCCAAATAGCTACGGTTGCTATCGTCCAGGGATTCAAATCTCCCAAATGTAAATGGAGCCAAATTGAATGGATTTTTAGTAAGTGCATTCAATCAGATCTTCTAATGATAACTAGTATCCAGAAAACTTGTATTGTTGCAACTAAAAATAACAAAATGCGGCAACAACCAATAAATTGGGTATTTAGAAATCAGCATATGATCTGTGTTCTTGCTGATTGCTGCTTTGAGTTAGCAAATGCCAGGTGAATAGTAAATACAAATGCAAAACGATAAAGCTTGAGCTAGCAACATCATTTTTAGAAATAAATATGACGATGATCGAATTCAGTGTACATATATAGATGCTCTAGGCTGGCTTGTAGTCACAGCCATGAGAAACCATATAACCATGTCTATTTTATATGCCAAAGTAGTGGTGATGATCATAAACCACAAAACAAAGTTCTCACGTGTTTGTTATTTTAGTGCTCAAAGGCACACAATGCATAAAACAGGGATATTTCTTCAACAAGAAAAAATGCTGGAAATTTTGACATAACCAATGCTAATTATTTGGACATTTCAGTCTCATATATAGAAAATACACAATGACAAGTTCAATAACTATAGACAGATGCTAGCCAGCAACGAAAAATTACAATTAATTACGTACACCGTCATGACTTCTGAGTACTATAAGAAATCAAGTACTTAAACATTGGAAACACTATTTGTATAACTACATAACCACAGCAGCCGCAATGCCTCCCGTCGCATGGAGAAAGAATGGCAAGGTCATGCAGCACCCAAGCATCTAGAGGGGAGAGGCACTAGCTGATGCTTGATGCAGCCTCGCTCCGTGCGGCACGGCTGCACACCGCCAGGACAAGCACAACACGCGGTCGCTCCTTCAAGTCTTGCATTTATCTTCTGTCAGTCTCCCTCGCATTATTTTTCTCCAAATCTCACACCTGACATATAAAATAAAATAAGCACAGTTTAACGAAATCAAGGATGTTCCTCAATCCTCATAATACAATCTTCAAGAAAAAACAAACTGTGCAAAGAAACAAAGCGAAATCCTTCTCTATGTGGACGTGGACGTAAGCAAGAGGGCGTCGGCACCTACACCTTTGACAATGATTTTAAAATTTAAATTTAATACCATAATTCGCCTTATTTACTTCACACCAAAAATATTGAGTACACAAGATGTCTCACTTTCAGAGATAGTCCAAGCGTAATGAGCCAGTAATAACTGAAGCCTACCTTACGAATAGCAGCATCAGTAGATGATGAATTTTTTTCTTCAAAATTATTTGCTCTACTTTCTGAGTGTAGCTTACCAAGGACATTCAATTAAGTAAAACACAGTATCCAATGCACGTTCTAGCTACAAAAATGCGCATTTCCTGGACTGTCAAACACTTGTGAAGGCTTGGTATGGGTAAAGAAGCAATGATCTTCGTGCTCCCAATTGGTTAGAGAGATGAAGTGTTTATATTTCCAGGGTTTTTCTATTAATTTTGTAAAAAAGAGAGAACCGAATAAGGCAACACATGCTTGTGCTCGGGCTGCTCTCTCTTTATTTGGTTATGTAGTCTCTTATAACACTATCCCTAGGCTTCTAGCTAAGGTTGTTTAGCTGAACAATATGTTTCCAATTGAATAAATGCCAATGGTAGAATTCTTTAAAAAGAAGTTACAAATTGAATAACGCTATACATCAACCAAAGAACATCACTTATTACTGCAATGAAACTACACAACCTAAACCTAAACCAGCATCACAGGCCAAATCACACATCAACCACACCTTTAGATAGCCATGGATACTCACCTAAACCCCTCATACTTAGAGGAAGAAGGGCTCTGCTACCTTCTTCCAACCTTTGGCTAGCTCCGCTTCTCGGTCCTACAAACAGAATGTGCACGGTTAGTGCATGAAGCACATGTTCACCACAATTATGCAAAATGGAAATGGATCTTGTAATTTAGAAAAAAAAAAACATTAGTACATGCTTCAATTGAACTAGAAGTAAACTAGCAAAAATAATGCAGCAAGCAATATTGACATATTCTTTTTATCTAGAATTTAACAGTGATAACTAAAATTGCTTTGCTCTATTTTCAGCGTGTTATTTATCACAAAAATTCAAGTAAGAAAATAAGAGTACTCATTACATATTTTAGCTAGAAAATTCGGCATGGCCTATGCTATTTTTTGGATCTCCACGTCACACATGATAAATGTACTGCAAATAGGAACAAGGTGCACATAGCTCTACTCAGGGCACAGTCAACCATACCATAAATAAGGACTATTTAATAGCTTCTCATTACAAATTTGCTAGAAGAAGGAAAAAATTATATCAAGCTTTCACGAGAAAATATGACAAACAAAGAAGACACTACAGTAGGAATGCAATGAAACCTGCATTAGAGTGGATCTACTTGGACATCATAATACATTACATGGAGAGATCCAAGTGTCTCTTGTAAATTTAAAGAATAATTGCGCACCCATGCTGATACATGCTAACATGTAGGAGTATAACACAAGCTAGCTAGGATCAAAATGACATGGCCACCAGAAGGAACGACAATATGTGTTACATGAATATTCTAGTCAAAGTGACAGTGACATGAATATTAGTACCTACCCTGCCTTGGACCAACGGCACTACTCCTCCTGTCCAGCTCCTGCAGCTCTTGCTTCGAACTGCGGTTAAAACTTTTAAGACGAGCTTGATGACCTCCCTACACATAACCAGATTTTAGAAACAACAAATTTTCTTCAACAAAAAATCAGCATCACAGGCCACATCATGCTTCCAATAAAAATGATTCAGGAAACAAAGATAGACCACATCACAGGCCACATCAGCATCACAGGAAGCAATAGTCAAAATCAGCATCACAGGCCACATCAGCATCACAGGAAGCAATAGTCAAAATCATTCAGGAAACAAAGATAGACCACATCAACATCATGCTTCCAATAAAAATGCATCAGATGGTAATGCTTGTGAGTATTGCCCAACAAATTTCATATGCAAACTAATGTAATTACAATAAACATTCAGCCAACTATATTTCAGAGACACCAATACACCATTAAACTTTGTTGTTAAGGGGTCAAAAAGAAGAAAATGATGAGATCAAGCTTCCCTTCAACTAGCCTCTCTTTGAGAAAATATGTACCACGATATCCATGGAAGCAAGAATACCAGCATGCAAGATAAATAAGCAAAGATTTAATCTATTAATATTTTTTTCTTATCCATGTTAGCAATAGAGCCAAACCAGAGCAGCACCAACCATAACGTCTAGGAATAACAAGAAAAATGCCTTAAAGAAATTTCAGTGATTACAATGACTAGTATGCCTCCTAGATCATAGATAAACATCTTAATAAGTTCAAACCTACCATCTAGGACTACGACTCCTAGTGTTCGCAATTAATCAGTTAGCATTAAATAGCATGATCAAAAAATGAAATCAAATATTCAAGAAATGTTTGCCGTGACAGGCTACATAAAGTACAAGTGATGTTAGACTCACCTTTCTTGAAAAACTAGGTGATGCAAAATAAGATGAATCTGACCTTCCATGCCTCAATGGAGGTCATCAGCCCCTGACACCACAAATAGGATTAGGAATATAATAGTTTGATTGAAGAAGTTGCACAAAAGTAAGTGCAATGATACAATAGCCAAACAGCAAATGTTAGTATTACCAAGAAGGCACATGAATGAAAACACATAGTGAAGTGGGCAACTTGAATGTTCCTTCCAACCAGTAGCTCAGCCTTCAAGAACAACCCAACAGGCAGTACGAATCAATTCACTGGAAGCTATCACTAGCATAATCTCCATATTTTGCATCAAAGAAATACAAAAGGATCATAACAATCAGAATAGATGACAAACAATATATGAAACAAAGAATTAGAAACTAAGATAATTCTAACTCCACATTATATCTAATGTGAATTTCATCATGATTCAACACCTATCATTGGAGCAAAAAAAAACTTTATATCTGCTAAACATGGTATCATAAGTTTCCCTGCTTATAAAATTTGAAACACTGGAACCCCACATGTTACAAACTGACTTTAGTAATTTGAATCTCCGTAAAATAGTTGTTCTAAATAGTCACTACTCCATTAGTGAAGCAGCAAGGAGGGTATGCCCGTGATCAAGAGATCTTACGGAAATAAATAAACAATCATAGATAAATATGAAGATGAGCATACTCAGAATGAAACAAGTTATGTTCCATAAAATGTTCCTGCTGATCCAACAATATTAAATGGAAATGAAGTCACCATACTGATTCATCTGATTCTCTAGACTGATCTATGTCTAATGCCCCCATAAAAAAATATCTGATACAATACTGATTCCATGGACTAGTATTCGTAGTCGCAAGTATTCCTACTCGTTGGAAGCAGTATGACACCATGATGTCCATGCAAGAATGATGGAGCAACTTTTTTGGGCTATTGAAGAAATACTGTGTAGTAAATTATTGTCATACTAACTTGTGAATTCAATGCAGTAAGGTGCTTCTCAATTCAATTCCATAAATGTTGGAGGGAAACAACTATAAGAAACATTATCTATATTCTTAAAAATAGTACACCGACTTGGTCTCAACAAAAAAGTATCAGAGTACAAGCGCTAACCTGATCGTTGCCTTGGCATCTCTCAGTTTCAGTGTGTAAATATATACCGATCTACTCCCAAAGTATAGAAACGACACAATCTGGAAAAAAGTAAAAAAGGTAATCAAAATAGTTTTCTCATTGAACACAATATGCATATGAAACTAAGCACATAGCTAGGCTCTTTGAGGGCATCGTAGGTTTCAACACTTCTACAATTGCAACCAAACAAATTCATTGAAAGGCTGCGATCACATCAATATATCATTTAGAAAAAAATGGTAACATAGTGTCTAGCTATTTCTACTGCAGCCCCAAGAGAAGTCTGTAATCCTTCATACCTACCGCATGATATATAAAGTGTCATTTCATTCCTAGGTAACTAATACCGCACAACAAGGCTTTAGTATATTTTCTGGACCAAAAGTGCAACTTTGGACGTCGGTGAGTAAAGCAGCGAGCTAACCCACCATTACAATGATGACTTCCGGTGCCCGTAACGGTTAGCTGCACCTTAACAGGCTCCTGAGTTGCAGCATTGTCGACCATCTCCTCACAGCCTTCTCCACCACCTCCATCCGAGCGGGCGGAGGAACAGTTCAGTCCATGGGGTGAAATAGCAGTTCAACTTCTGTAGGTTATACAAATAACTCGCATCAAAAGACTGGACATGAATGAAAACTCCACTAAGGAGGGAACCGAGAAATAAAAGCCATAAAAGCTGCACAACGGAGGATGTACAATGACGACTTACGGTGCCACCTTAACAGGCTCCTGAGTTTCAGCATTGTTGACCACCTCCTCTGCAGCCTTCTCCACCACCTCCATCCAAGCGTGCGGAGGAACAATTCAGTCCATAGGGTGAAATAGTAGTTCAACTTCTGTAGGTTATACAAATAATTTGCATCAAAAGAATGGATAGGAATGAAACTCAGCTAAGGCGGGAACCGAGAAAGAAAATCCATAAAAGTTGCACAACGGAGGATGTACAATGAGGACTTCCGGTGCCTGCTGCGGTTAGTTGCACCTTAACAGGCTCTTGAGTTGCAGCATTGTCGACCACCTCCTCTGCAGCCTTCTCCACCACCTCCATCAGAGCGGGCGGAGGAACAGTTCAGTCCATGGGGTGAAATAGCAGTTCAACTTCTGTAGGTTATACAAATAACTTGCATCAAAAGAATGGACAGGAATGAAACTCCGCTAAGGAGGGAACCGAGAAAAAAAAAGCCACAAAAGCTGCACAACGGAGGATGCAATACTCCTTCAAAACCATTGAATTATTATATTCTACTATCTCGAATTATTTATACAGTTGCAAACAAAAAACATGCAAGATAAAAATTCCAGTTTGACAAGTACTCAAATTTAACTAGTGTACTTTTACAATTTGAGTCAAATCATAGAGAAAACATTAAATTTGGAAATCAAAACAATTGAATTATTGATAGGTTCTTGGTTTCCTTAATCCAGTTAATTAACATAAAAGCTTGAACTGATCTAATCTATGGATAAACTAGTCCTGCTAGATAACGTGATGACAGCAAAGAGGTGTGATTGCTAAACTTTGCACATGTATCATCCATGGGATGAGCCACAACACCATGAATCCAGTAATTTTCTTCTCACACACATTGACACTCAAAAGAGCCCTAATTCTCATGTAAAAATATAATCTTAACCACATCTGCACTGATCTCGAGTTCCTAGCAAACCCGCAAAACCTAGTCTTAACCACATCACCAATCAAATTCAAATTAGAATAACTGATCAGATCTCGTTCTAGGAGGCAGATAGAAGAGGAGAGGAGCCTCACCGACCACCCAGGGGCAAAATTATTCTGGCAAGGTCGATGGAGGAGACCGCTAGGACGAAGCACATCGTAGTCTTGCTGCGGCGGAACGACCTAGGGGAGAAGGGATCCCCGTGGCGTGAGTTTCCAAGCTCGGCGATGACCCACTTAGTGTGGCAATCCTTTTGACTTCCTGCACCCAAATCCAGCCAGCGCAAACACATAGTTAGGCATGGACGGTTCTACGATCCGCAAAATATGCAAAATTATGGTAGCGAACTAAGGCATGCTGTCAAGGAAACTACATATTATTTGTTTACATTGATATTTTGCATCAAACACATTTGTGGCAGGACTGAAACATCTTCCAAAAAAGCAAAAAACTCCTAGCCAAACCAGTTTGCGATAATATGAGAGGTTGAAGGATGAATCAATAGCACCAACACAACACGAGATACCACCTCAAAATAAAATAACAAATAACACAATACAATCAATTGGTATGCCTTACAAAATATAAGTATAACACCTAATTGAACAACCAAAAAATCGAGTGGCCCAATGTAAGTTTCAACCCTTTTGGGTAATGATAAATGGTTTAATATCATCTGCACCCGTCGACAAAATAATTTCAAATGACTCATAAGGCCTCAGCTATTTACCACCAAAAGTCATCCAAGATGATATCTCATTAATCATCAAGATATGCATAGTTTAATATATAACATTGGATTATTTTTCTCAATCGGGCACAAAACTTACAAATAAAGGTAGTTGTCATGATAAAAGACAAACCAATATTCATAGAGCAAAAAGAGAGCGACTTAGAACACAGTTTTTGAATGTTGTAACATTCATGCAAGCAAGACACCAAAAAATAAATATAGTTAAAAGTCATTTCCAATCAATGATAGCCAAACAAGAAACAAAAAATAGTATGAGGAGAAGTAAATAATGAGATAGATAAGTGGCAAAGTTTTAGCTCATTGTAATCAGATTGCAAACAAATATGATCATCATCACCATAGAAGATTTATGCTGCAAAGTAAATATAGATTATTATTTCTAGGTTTTAATAGTTTCTTGGAGAGAAATTATGACCAACTTGGCAGGAAATGTCAACATGCAAGGTAATGAAACTGAGTGTGGATATTAGAAGAGCCTACATGGAAGGTATGCTAGTATTTTTCTGAGCGAGGAACCAACAGTGTACACAATTAATAATCCAGTCAAAGTCTACTTGTTACATGATAGCTTATTAGAAAATGGGAAATACATAACTCATATCATGATCCCCATAAAAAAAACTCCTATCATGAACTATGGAACAAAACTAAAATACAACAACATCCAAGCAAGAAACATCTGACTTGTTTTATCAGAGAAAGCTACAACTTGACTTCATGTACTTTAATATAGTGGTAATAATTATCACAAAAAATCAAGAATACCTAAGAACTCAAAATAGACCGCCTCACCAAGGCAGTTCTTCAGGCTCTGAAAAGTAAGTCCCTCAGGCTATATGCCAATTCTTTTGCATGTTGGTGACGACCAGAAGCAAAGGGTCTCTAAGAATTTTGAAACAATAAGAAACTTTGGACATGCAACAAAAGAAGAGACAAATATATCTCATTGCTCGTTAATAAAACGTACACAAAGAAGAATCAGGTTCATATAAAAAACTGAAGAATATAAACCGAAAAATAGAGGAAAAGACAGAAAACGTAAAGTTTTATCGATTAAAGGATTTATAAATAGAAGTAGGCATGTTCCAGAGTAAATATTATTATACCACTTGATGACCTAGCAGATCATTTTCAGTTTATAAATTCAGAGTACATGTTTCTTACATCTCAGACTTTATGCGCGGAAAATGAGAGTTCGCTTTCAAAATAAGCTACATTGTAGCATGCCATCACCATCTATTGTTAGATAGAACGATGCATATTTACATAGCATTGACACCTAGAGCGAAGTTGCCACCTGATGACATTTCTTTTGCAACAGAAAGATAGCAACCACAACAATGATGCTGATACCCTCAACAACTAGAGCACCAGTCATGCACCATTAATATCCAGCTTATGATCCGATCATGCACAAGTGCATGGACATGAATATAATTCATTATCCTGAACTTGATACATTTTTCCAATCCCTATAAGCTCGCTGCGTTGTTAAAATGGAAACTTTCTAGACACCAACCCTCCAAACAAAAAAAATATGCTCAATGCAACAATAACTAAACAATCCCTAATTAGAGAAGATGAGATATACTGGCCTTGTCACTGTCTTGACCAAATCCTAGTCATACCACCACCACCAAACCTAAAAAAACGTCATCGGCGCCTCGAGCACCAGAAAACCGAGGAGCTCACCATAGAGTGGTAGCAAAGGCCAAACATCACACCACTACGACTGCCGCACGACATGAGCCAAGGAGGTAGTTGAAGCCTGTGGCCAACTATACTGGAATAGAACCTGAACACACAAAATTGATAAGTTAGGTACATGTGACTCACTAACTTAGGAGTTTTTGTCAAACTGCAGCTCAACAATCTCTATCTTCTCATCGACAAGTTCCACACTTTCATCTCTTACAATCAAGCAAAGAAGGTTCCCTGGCCACATATGTTTCACTAATAAAAAGCACCAGATATAAGAGTGTTGGTGATTAAAACATATCCAGATGAGGAAAATAGAGAGGGAATGTCTAGGAATGTACGGAAAAACAAGATGTCAAACACAACACTTTGACAATATGTTTGCATATACTAGCTGCATAACCGCAAGGATATCATGAATCAGTTATTACAGTCATAATGAATAATCAAGATGATGTTTGGAGCACCATCTCATAGGTCGTATACATATGCAGAATTAATATTTACACCCTAGGAACTAACAAGAAGGGAAACACTGAGACATGAATCATGTATGATAATTACAACAATTTGGGCAAATATAAGCAGCATTTCAAAACAATACCTTTTAGTACTAGATTTCCTCAACAAGCACACGTCCATATAATATAAAGCAACTGTAACAAAACAAACTATAAAGGACCCTTTGTGGCCACTTAAACATATATGTGCATTCCACTCCTACATGATCACAATTGAATGCTTACCATGACAATGCAACCTGTAGTCATGCTGGATATAGTTGAAAGCACATATCTATAAAAAAAAATTGATGGGATTTGAAGAATTGTATGATAATCTCAAGATAAGACAACTAGCACCTAAGCAACAACACCACAAACACCACATTTTATTACCAAAAAGCACCACACATTCCGAACCTGATCTTCATGCTCTTTGCTGCGTTGCAGCTCTCCTCGGACACCTCCACCCTACCAAAGTAGAGTCTCGACATTTCAGTCCACTTTGGTCCAGCAACGTACATAGAAACTAAAGTAGATTCAAGTTCTACAACTAAGAAAATGATTTGGAATTATACGATAATCTACATTGATAATCTACATTGAGAACTGAAAGGGTAATTTTTTACCACTAGCTAACTACACAAAATATTTTTTTATAGTTAGCAAGAAAGACCAAGCATAGTCATGTAAATTGTAGTATGTAAATTGTAGTAAGATGTACAGAGTAGGGTGCAATGAAGTGATTCCGATTTAAGCTACAGATGAGTACACTTAGATTCTATTCCTGCTATCTTAGCATAAATCCAACAGCTTTGATAATTAGTCCCTTACTTACTTGTTTGTCTGAATAAAGTGCAAACTTTAGAAATTACTCAAGCATCTCTGAGACCAAAGCACACAAAAGTGTGGGCCTAAGACCAAAGCGCAGAAAATATTGTATATACATAAATTACATTTAGATCATCGCACAAATGTCAGGTTCAAGCCATATTTACATAGCAGGTTAATATATATATATAATGTGTTCCAAAGTAAATTCGAATTTTGACGGTTAACTTTTATTGGTACACCGTTAGTAGCTACAAATCAATATTATGCAAAAGAACTTTCAAATAAAGTATAGTAGCATGATGTCACCTTAGTGTCACTAAACCAGAAAGTGCTTCACATACAACGGTAATAAGTATTAGATCTAATCAAACTGAGCAACAATGCTTATATGTATGTAGTGCATACAACATCAAACTATGTAAAAGAACTCATAGTGATTTTATTACCACTGAACAGTAAGTGTTTGTCTCATTTTTTTATGCTGAAATGTTATGTTGTATCATTTTCATGTAGTACAAAACACGCAACTTATAGCCATCACATGAGAATCATAAGCAATTATAGACCACAAATTGAGCCATCCTTTATATTTCCTACCCGTAGCAATAGCAGCAAAGAAGAACCAAATGCAATGCAGCTATGAAACTTTGGGCCTATAAATTTTCTTTTGACCTTAAAAACCGTAGGGGAAACCCCTATGGTATGATTTTTTCAATTAAATGAAAGAATGAGTACTACTGAACATAATTATATGGGGAGGGGTATGTAAAAAAGCAAGAAAAAACAAGAAAAAGAACTAGTATATATAGAGGTCGAAAGAAACAATAGAAACAGGCAATCCATTCTGAAAGTGTTTATTTATGCTTGGGTTTAACCCTATGAGCAATCAAGGATCTATCTTTCTTTTAAATAAAAATCTCCACGCTCGCATGGAAGGCTGAACTTTTTCAAATATAATACCATTGCGCTGTTTCCAAATAGCACCAAAGAGCTGTAGTAGCCACCTCAAAAAAACCTGGTACTATAAAGTATATTTTTGCTTGCTCAAACATACCCAAAGAGCCTTGCCTCGAGTCCCATGTGATGGCAACTTTCTTGTAACACTAACGAGCAAAGCCACAGTTGAAAAAAAATGGTCGCTTGTTTCTCCGTGAGCTCGGCTGCACATCACACAATTCACTCCAGTATTCAGGGACCAATGCCTTCTTTCCGGGGCCTTCAATTTTCTCCTGATCTCTTCTTTTGAACTGAAGATCTTTTCATGATAATCCAAAACTATGCAAAATATTAAAATTACTTTTCTCAAATAAATGTATTTTTCTATCTCTAAAACGCCACGCTACAATAGCAATAGTACACACAAAATTTGCATCGGCTGATGCATGGTTTATTAGCTGCTTACACATTTGACACGGCAAAGAAACATTCATTTGCACGAATACATGCAGGAGGATAGGGAGCTCACCGGCCGGGCAGCAACTGGTTCAGGGACGCGGCTGCCAGCAACATGGCGGCGGGAGCCCGGGCACGTGGCCCTTGGGATTTGGCAACCGGTAGCAGCACCTCCGGGCAAGCGACCGGCAGTTCGTGAATCATTAAACCCCACCGCCATTCACACACCACGGCGAGCTCCTCCCGCTATGCTGCGGCAGTCACCGAGCGCCACCGTGGCACTGTCGGCCTCCTTGTCCTTGTCCCTGACGGGCGTCGGAGCCGGAACTACGGGTCTGCGCCGCGTAGGAGGTTGGTGGGGGAGGCAAAGGGCTGGGAAAAAGCACGCGTGGCCGGGACGTGTCGCCCTCGACCACAGCCGCCATCAGGGATCCGTTAGGGTTTGCTCGGCGGTACGATTTGATGCGTGGGATGGCGTCTTGGGTGCTTGAATCGAACGGGATAGGGCGGAGCCGAGGTTGCGCCGGCGAAGGACGGTAGCGGGGATGTGGCGGCGAGGTACTAGGATGGGGTGGCTGTGGAAGAGAGGTGGAGATCCAGAAAGGAGAACCGACGATTTTCAACGCGAGAGAATGCGAGAAGGCGGCGCTCCTGGTTTGGGACTTGGGAGGAGAGGCGGTTCAGATCGTTTTCCACGGGTGATACAAGCGAGGTTTGCTCGACCTATTGCCCTGATTTTGCGTGCGTGGTTGTTCCGAGTTCCGATACAAAGGTGGTGTGCTCCAATCCCTGATGTGATGCTTTTGGTAAGCATACCAGGCGACGGAGAAAATCTCGTTAATTGTTGCATGGCTCGCTACAGACTTCCTCCCGTTAATTGATGCGCGATAACTAATCCCATCAATTAGGGATTGCATGTTTGCTGGAATAGTGATATAGATCTGGATCCAGTCTCGCGTTTGGTCCGGCCGGGCTGTCTCAAATATTTCTCCCGCGTAGCTGTGCCAAAAATTGTTGTCCAAATAATTGGTGTTGTTTATACAATTTTTTTTTTTGGATAAAAGGCTATAAAACCTGAATTTTAAAATTAATAAAGCTAGTTAGACCGAATGATACAAGGTGTTGAGGAGAACCTCTAACAAACAGAAAAGAGACCAAGCTACAACTAGAGAAAGCAGAGCACATCTACACTAAGTGGAGCAACAGGTCCTCGCCGCTAGGACGATGATGAAGAAGAACGTAAGCTTGGAGGGCTTAACGACCAAGACCTACGCTACACCATCGAGCACGACCATCAAGGAGAAGGATTCAGGCCCGAACTAGCCAAGAAGGCACCGCCATGAAACCAACAAGCTTGGTACCAAAGATGAACGCGGGAGAAGAAAGATCATGGGTCTCGAGAAGACTACGAGAATGAAGGAAAGGGTACCCAACATCACAAGGTTGTGTAGAGGCCACCAGCCATGGTCGAACACCATGTCAGGAAACGGTGGTGACAACGCCGTCAAACATGCCCGTGTGTGGATGAACCCTAGCCCACCGCAACACCGACAACGACATTGGATGACATCCCTCCGAATCTCCGATCATGGGCGCGTCGCTTGGCGAGGCATAGCACCAAGGTGTGTGGCGCCTCCATGTGCAAGGCCGGCCTCCCACGATACACCGGGGCTAGGCATCCACCATATCGTCTCTCTAACTATAGAAAGACATCATATTTGCCACCAAAACAAACATGTCGAAGCTAGAAGAATCTAATCTCCTCAACAGTGCCTCCAAGGAGGGCACGGCGCAGCAACAACAACGCCGCCACTGCCTGGTCCGGCAAAGCAGACCAAAGTTTTCACCTAAAGCATAACCGAGGAGGGGAGAGTTGGATCCACGACATCGCATGCAAGGCACCGGAATCAACATCGTTGGCCTAAGCTTTCACTCAGCTCCAACACCCACCCACCCCACGCCGACAAACACTAGCTTTAGCCCCCACCCACCCCACACCGATAAACACTAGCTTTAGTCCCCACCCACCCCACGCCGACAAACACTAGCTTTAGTCCCCACCCACCCCACACCGACAAACACTATCTTTAGTCCCCACCCACCCCGCACCGACAAACACTAGCTTTAGTCCCCACCCACCGCACGCCGACAAACACTAGCTTTAGTCCCCACCCGGGGAGATCTCTCCTCGGGGGTGCGACACCCGATCAAAATCAAAGATTAGATCGGTTCTTAGTTTAATTTAGATCCAAATTCGAAATTCTCCAATTCTTTAGTTAGATCCAATTAGCCACCAAATAAATCTCTAGATCCTATCGTCCTCCCGTGAAAATCCATAGAAACCGGTGGTTCAATCGGTGTTCGTCCAGCTTCAGATCACCGGCGACCGCATCATCGAGTTTGGCAGCCACCGCATCTACCTCGGCACCGTTCCGGAGCGCCAGTACCTCTCGCCGGTGCTGGTGGCGCCGGACCCGCCAAGATCTTCTGCTGCTCGCGGGCTGCGCACCGGCTGCCCCGCCGGCAGCGTGGAGGTGATGATGGCTGGCGTGGGCGACGCCGGCAAAGAAGCTGCCGTGGAGGGCGCTGCGCAGACCAAGTCCACGCGTTCGTCGTTGGGTAAATTTTGATACCCAATTTTGTCCTATAGATGTCATCCGTCGGAGAGTAGGGGAGAAGCGGCCACACCATCAAAACCATCTTCACTGGCCTCCTCGCCGCGGCCAGCACGCTTTCGCGACGCCTCGTTCGCCACCCCAACCATCGCACTAAGCTTCGCCGCCACCACGTGGCTCGACCATGCATGGTGAAAACACTTTGACATCCTTATTCTCGTGCCTTGGAACATATCAGCTCTGTAGGTCATCCACCATTCTCGTGCCATGGTGCTTCCCTCGAGGTGTCCACGCATACCCTATAACCTCCATCAGAATCGTTGTGCCTTATTGGAATTATCTTGATGGATCTTATTCGAAAACAATCAACTGGAAGCTATCTCTAGCGTGACAAGTGTAACGACGTGCACGTATGTGTAATACGTATGTGCATGAGTAGAAATTTTTATGCACACATTGAGCAAAGCTACTAGCACATTCATCCATACATCTGTTGAATGGTACGTACAATCACTAGTGGAAAACAGGGCTTCCGTGGGAGCCTTTTGTCGCGGGCGCGCCTGCACCCGCGACAAATGGCCTGGCCACGTCGCCCCGAAACCATGTGGAGCGGGCAGGGCCTTTTGTCGCGCCCTTTTGTCGCGGGCCGTATTACGACCCGCGACAAAAGGGGTCTGAGGGCTGGCGCCTCCTGTCGGCACCCCTTTTGTCGCGGGTCGTAATACGGCCCGCGACAAAAGGGCCATGCCTATATATATAAGCAGCCAGCCACCCCCCCCCCCACCTCATTTTTTCCTTGGTGGTGAAGGTGGAGGTGTATGCTAGCTCATTTTTTTCTACATGTGCACAAGAGGTGTTTGATGGAATGCTTGTGAGAGGGATGCCACTTGGTTTTATTTGATAAGATTTCTCCTCTTTTTGATCCTAAAAGGTTAGCAACTATTTTCTCGACTATATATATATGCATAGTCCGTACAATACTAATTTTAGCAAGGTGATTGCATCTGATACATATATAATTGTACTTATGATGCAGATGAGTCATCCATGGATGTACGGTAACCGATGTGCTCCCGCTTTCAGAGAGGGCGTGAATTCTTTCCTGCTTGTGGCCGAGGCCAACAAGTCGAAGCAAGGTTTTATGTGCTGTCCATGTCTAAAATGTAAGAACGAGAAGGATTACTCTTGCTCGAGAGACATTAAGAGCCACCTGCTTCGGTTTGGATTCATGTCCAGCTATAATGTTTGGACCAAGCACGGAGAAGAAGGGGTTATGATGGAAGACGGCGATGAGGAAGAAGATAATGATGACTGATGCGTGTAGTTGACACGTCCGTTGGGAACCCCAAGAGGAAGGTGTGATGCGCACAGCGGCAAGTTTCCCTCAGTTAGAAACCAAGGTTTAATCGAACCAGTAGGAGTCAAGAAGCACGTTGAAGGTTGATGGCGGCGGGATGTAGTGCGGCGCAACACCGGAGATTCCGGCGCCAACGTGGAACCCGCACAACACAACCAAAGTACTTTGCCCCAACGAAACAGCTGAGGTTGTCAATCTCACCGGCTTGCTGTAACAAAGGATTAACCGTATTGTGTGGAAGATGATTGTTTGCAGAGAAAACAAGTAAAACAAGTATTGCAGCAGATTTGTATTTCAAGTATTAAAGAATGGACCGGGGTCCACAGCTCACTAGAGGTGTCTCTCCCATAAGATAAAAGCATGTTGGGTGAACAAATTACAGTCGGGCAATTGACAAATAGAGAGGGCATAACAATGCACATACATGACATGATAAGTATAGTGAGATTTAATTGGGCATTACGACAAAGTACATAGACCGCCATCCAACCGCATCTATGCCTAAAAAGTCCACCTTCAGTGTTATCGTCCGAACCCCTTCCAAGCATTAAGTTGCAAAGCAACAGACAATTGCATTAAGTATGGTGCGTAATGTAATCAACAACTACATCCTCTGACATAGCGCCAATGTTTTATCCCTAGTGGCAACAAGCACAACACAACCTTAGAACTTTCTCATCATCGTCCTGGTGTCAATGTAGCATGAACCCACTATCGAGCATAAATACTCCCTCTTGGAGTTAAAAGCAAAAACTTGGCCAGAGCCTCTACTAGTAACGGAGAGCATGCAAGATCATAAACAACACATATGTAATAACTTGATAATTAACATGACATGGTATTCTCTATCCATCGGATCCCGACAAACACAACATAGAGTATTACAGATAGATGATCTTGATCATGTTAGGCAGCTCACAAGATCCAACAATGAAGCACAATGAGGAGAAGACAACCATCTAGCTACCGCTATGGACCCATAGTCCAGGGGTGAACTACTCACTCATCACTCCGGAGGCGACCATGGCGGTGTAGAGTCCTCCGGGAGATGAATCCCCTCTCCGGCAGGGTGCCGGAGGAGATCTCCGTAATCCCCCGAGATGGGATCGGCGGCGGCGGCGTCTCGCAAGGTTTTCCGTATCGTGGTTTTTCGCATCGTGGGTTTCGCGACGGAGGCTTTAAGTAGGCGGAAGGGCAGAGTCGGGGGCCGACGAGGGGCCCACACCATAGGCGGCGCGGCCCCCCTTGGCCGCGCCGCCATGTGGTGTCGGCCACCTCGTGGCCCCACTTCGTATGCTCTTCGGTCTTCCGGAAGGTTCGTGGCAAAATAGGCCCCCGGGTCTTCGTTTCGTCCAATTCCGAGAATATTTCGTTACTAGGATTTCTGAAACCAAAAACAGCAGTAAAACAGGAACCGGCACTTCGGCATCTTGTTAATAGGTTAGTTCCGTAAAATGCACGAATATGACATAAAGTGTGCATAAAACATGTAGGTATCATCAATAATATGGCATAGAACATAAGAAATTATCGATACGTCTGAGACGTATCAAGCATCCCTAAGCTTAGTTCTCGCTCGTCCCGAGCAGTGTAAAACGATAACAAAGATAATTTCTGAAGTGATATGCCATCATAACCTTGATCATACTATTTGTAAACATATGTAGTGGATGCAGCGATCAAAACAATGGTAATGACATGAGTAAACAAGTGAATCATAAAGCAAAGACTTTTCATGAATAGTACTTCAAGACAAGTATTAATAAGTCTTGCATAAGAGTTAACTCATAAAGCAATAAATCAAAGTAAAGGTATTGAAGCAACACAAAGGAAGATTAAGTTTCAGCGGTTGCTTTCAACTTGTAACATGTATATCTCATGGATAATTGTCAACATAGAGTAATATAACAAGTACAATATGCAAGTATGTAGGAATCAATGCACAGCTTCACACAAGTGTTTGCTTCTTGAGGTGGAGAGAGATAGGTGAACCGACTCAACATAAAAGTAAAGAGAATGGTCCTTCAAAGAGGAAAGCATCGATTGCTATATTTGTGCTAGAGCTTTTATTTTGAAAACATGAAACAATTTTGTCAACGGTAGTAATAAAGCATATGAGTTATGTACATTATATCTTACAAGTTGCAAGTCTCATGCATAGTATACTAATAGTGCCCGCACCTTGTCCTAATTAGCTTGGACTACCGGATCTTTGCAATGCACATGTTTTAACCAAGTGTCACAATGGGGTACCTCCATGCCGCCCGTACAAAGGTCTAAGGAGAAAGCTCGCATTTTGGATTTCTCGCTTTTGATTATTCTCAACTTAGACATCCATACCGGGACAACATGGACAACATGATAATGGACTCCTCTTTAATGCATAAGCATGTGGCAACAATTATTATTCTCATATGAGATTGAGGATATATGTCCAAAACCGAAACTTCCACCATGAATCATGGCTTTAGTTAGCGGCCCAAAGTTCTTCTCTAACAATATGCATGCTCCAACCATGAAGGTGGTAGATCTCTCTTACTTCGTACAAGACGGACATGCATAGCAACTCACATGATATTCAACAAAGAATAGTTGATGGCGTCCCCGTAAACATGGTTATCGCACAACAAGCAACTTAATAAGAGATAAAGTGCATAAGTACATATTCAATACCACAATAGTTTTTAAGCTATTTGTCCCATGAGCTATATATTGCAAAGGTGAATGATGGAATTTTAAAGGTAGCACTCAAGCAATTTACTTTGGAATGGCGGATAAATACCATGTAGTAGGTAGGTATGGTGGACACAAATGGCATAGTGGTTGGCTCAAGTATTTGGGATGCATGAGAAGTATTCCCTCTCGATACAAGGTTTAGGCTAGCAAGGTTATTTGAAACAAACACAAGGATGAACGGTACAGCAAAACTCACATAAAAGACATATGGTAAACATTATAAGACTCCATACCGTCTTCCTTGTTGTTCAAAACTCAATACTAGATGTTATCTAGACTCTAGAGAAACCAAATATGCAAACCAAATTAGCAAGCTCTAAGTATTTCTTCATTAATGGGTGCAAAGTATATGATGCAAGAGCTTAAACATGAGCACAACAATTGCCAAGTATCAAATTATCCAAGACATTTTAGAGTTACTACATGTAGCATTTTCCAATTCCAACCATATAACAATTTAACGAAGAAGAAACTTCGCCATGAATACTATGAGTAGAGCCTAAGGACATATTTGTCCATATGCTACAGCGGAGCGTGTCTCTCTCCCATAAAGTGAATGCTAGGATCCATTTTATTCAAACAAAACAAAAAACAAAAACAAACCGACGCTCCAAGCAAAGTGCATAAGATGTGACGGAATAAAAATATAGTTTCAGGGGAGGAACCCGATAATGTTGTCGATGAAGAAGGGGATGCCTTGGGCATCCCCAAGCTTAGACGCTTGAGTCTTCTTATAATATGCAGGGGTGAACCACCGGGGCATCCCCAAGCTTAGAGCTTTCACTCTCCTTGATCATATTGCATCATACTCCTCTCTTGATCCTTGAAAACTTCCTCCACACCAAACTCGAAACAACTCATTAGAGGGTTAGTGCATAATAAAAATTCACATGTTCAGAGGTGACACAATCATTCTTAACACTTCTGGACATTGCATAAAGCTACTGGACATTAATGGATCAAAGAAATTCATCCAACATAGCAAAAGAGGCAATGCGAAATAAAAGACAGAATCTGTCAAAACAGAACAATCCGTAAAGATGGATTTTATTAGGCCACCAGACTTGCTCAAACGAAAATGCTCAAATTGAATGAAAGTTGCGTACATATCTGAGGATCATGCTCGTAAATTGGCTTAATTTTCTGAGCTACCTACAGGGAGATAGACCCAGATTCGTGACAAGCAAAGAAATCTGGAACTCGCGCAGTAATCCAAATCTAGTACTTACTTTTCTATCAAAGACTTTACTTGGCACAACAAAACATCAAAACTAAGATAAGGAGAGGTTGCTACAGTAGTAAACAACTTCCAAGACACAAATATAAAACAAAAATACTGGAGTAAAAACATGGGTTGTCTCCCATAAGCGCTTTCTTTAACGCCTTTCAGCCTAGGCGCGTAAAGTGTATCTCAAGTAACATCGAGAGATGAAGCATCAACATCATAATTTGTTCTAATAATAGAATCATAAGGTAACTTCATTCTCTTTCTAGGGAAGTGTTCCATACCTTTCTTGAGAGGAAATTGATATTTAATATTACCTTCCTTCATATCAATAGTAGCACCAACGGTTCAAGAAAAGGTCTTCCCAATATAATGGGGCAAGATGCATTGCATTCAATATCCAAGACAACAAAATCAACGGGGACAAGGTTATTGTTAACCATAATATGAACATTATCAACTTTCCCCAAAGGTTTCTTTTTAGCATTATCACGAGATTAACATCCAAATAACAATTTTTCAATGGTGGCAAGTCAAGCATATCATAGACTTTTTTAGGCATAACAGAAATACTTGCACCAAGATCACATAAAGCATTACAATCAAAATCTTTGACTCTCATTTTAATGATGGGCTCCCAACCATCCTCTAGCTTTCTAGGAATAGAAGTTTCAAGTTTTAGTTTCTCTTCTCTAGCTTTTATGAGAGCATTTGTAATATGTTTTGTGAAAGCCAAGTTTATAGCACTAGCATTGGGACTCTTAGCAAGTTTTTGCAAGAACTTTATAACTTCAGAGATGTGGCAATCATCAAAATCTAAATCATTACAATCTAAAGCAATGGGATTATCATCCCCAAGGTTGGAAAAAATTTCAGCAGCTTTATCACAAGCAGCTTCAGCAGCTTTAGCAGCTTCAGTAATTTTGCGCGCTTTGCACTAGGAGTAGAAGCATTGCCAACACCAATTATTTTACCATTGATAGTAGGAGGTGCAGCAACATGTGAATCATTAGCATTGCTAGTGGTGGTAATAGTCCAAACTTTAGCTACATTTTCCTTTTTAGCTAGTTTTTCATTTTCTTCTCTATCCCACCTAGCACGCAGCTCAGCCATTAATCTTATATTCTCATTAATTCTAACTTGGATGGCATTTGCTGTAGTAACAATTTTATTTTCAATATCCCTATTAGGCATAACTTTCGATTTCAAAAGATCAACATCAGAGGCAAGACTATCAACTCTAGAAACAAGAATATCAATTTTATTGAGCTTTTCCTCAACAGATTTGTTAAAGGCAGCTTTGTGTACTAATAAATTCTTTAAGCATGGCTTCAAGTCCAGGGGGTGTATTCCTATTATTGTTGTAAGAATTCCCATAAGAATTAGCATAACCGTTACCATTATTATAAGGATATGGCCTATAGTTATTACTAGAATTGTTCCGATAAGCATTGTTGTTGAAATTATTATTTTTAATGAAGTTTACATCAACATGTTCTTCTTGGGCAACCAATGAAGCTAATGGAACATTATTAGGATCAACATTAGTCCTATCATTCGCAAGCATAGACATAATAGCATCAACCTTATCATTCAAGGAAGAGGATTCTTCAACAGAATTTACCTTCTTACCTTGTGGAGCTCTTTCCGTGTGCCATTCAGAGTAATTAACCATCATATTATCAAGAAGCTTTGTTGCTTCACCAAGAGTGATGGACATAAAGGTACCTCCAAGCAGCTGAATCCAATAAATTCCGCGAAGAAAAATTTAGTCCCGCATAGAAGGTTTGGATGATCATCCAAGTAGTCACTCCATGGGTTGGGCAATTTTTAACCAGAGATTTCATTCTTTCCCAAGCTTGAGCAACATGTTCATTATCCAATTGTTTAAAATTCATTATGCTACTCCTCAAAGATATAATTTTAGCAGGGGGATAATATCTACCAATAAAAGCATCCTTGCATTTAGTCCATGAATCAATACTATTCTTAGGCAGAGATAGCAACTAATCTTTAGCTCTTCCTCTTAATGAGAAAGGAAACAATTTTAATTTTATAATGTCACCATCTACATCTTTATACTTTTGCATTTCACATAGTTCAACAAAATTATTGAGATGGGCAGCAAGATCATCGAACTAACACTGTAAAATTGCTCTCTCATGACAAGATTAAGTAAAGCAGTGTTTAATTTCAAAGAATTCTGCTGTAGTAGCAGGTGGAGCAATAGGTGTGCATAAGAAATCATTATTATTTGTGCTAGTGAAGTCACACAACTTAGTATTTTCAGGGTTGGCCATTTTAGCAATAGTAAATAAAGCAAACTAGATAAAGTAAATGCAAGTAAACTAATTTTTTTGTGTTTTTGATATAGCAAACAAGACAAGAAATAAAGTAAAGCTAGCAACTAATTTTTTTGTGTTTTGATATAATGCAGCAAACAAAGTAGTAAATAAAATAAAGCAAGACAAAAACAAAGTAAAGAGATTGAGAAGTGGAGACTCCCTTGCAGACGTGTCTTGATCTCCCAAGCAACGGCGCCGTAAAATTTGCTTGATGCGTGTAGTTGACACGTCCGTTGGGCAACCCCAAGAGGAAGGTGTGATGCGCACAGCAGCAAGTTTTCCTCGCAAAGAAACCAAGGTTTAATCGAACCAGGAGGAGTCAAGAAGCACGTTGAAGGTTGATGGCGGCGGGATGTAGTGCGGCGCAACACCGTAGATTCCGCGCCAACGTGGAACCCGCACAACACAACCAAAGTACTTTGCCCCAACGAAACAAAGTGAGGTTGTCAATCTCACCGGCTTGCCGTAACAAAGGATTAACCGTATTGTGTGGAAGATGATTGTTTGCAGAGAAAACAGTAAAAACAAGTATTGCAAGCAGATTTGTATTTCAAGATAAAAGAATGGACCGGGGTCCACAGCTCACTAGAGGTGTCTCTCCCATAAGATAAAAGCATGTTGGGTGAACAAATTACAACTGGGCAATTGACAAATAGAGAGGGCATAACAATGCACATACATGACATGATAAGTATAGTGAGATTTAATTGGGCATTACGACAAAGTACATAGACCGCCATCCAACCGCATCTATGCCTAAAAAGTCCACCTTCAGTGTTATCGTCCGAACCCCTTCCAAGCATTAAGTTGCAAAGCAACGTACAATTGCATTAAGTATGGTGCGTAATGTAATCAACAACTACATCCTCTGGACATAGCGCCAATGTTTTATCCCTAGTGGCAACAAGACAACACAACCTTAGAACTTTCTCGTCACCGTCCCATGTGTCAATGCGCATGAACCCACTATCGAGCATAAATACTCCCTCTTGGAGTTAAAAGCAAAAACTTGGCCGTAGCCTCTACTAGTAACGGAGAGCATGCAAGATCATAAACAACACATATGTAATAACTTGATAATTAACATGACATGGTATTCTCTATCCATCTGATCCCGACAAACACAACATAGAGTATTACGGATAGATGATCTTGATCATGTTAGGCAGCTCACAAGATCCAACAATGAAGCACAATGAGGAGAAGACAACCATCTAGCTACCGCTATGGACCCATAGTCCAGGGGTGAACTACTCACTCATCACTCCGGAGGCGACCATGGCGGTGTAGAGTCCTCCCGGAGATGAATCCCTCTCCGGCAGGGTGCCGGAGGAGATCTCCGTAATCCCCCGAGATGGGATCGGCGGCGGCGGCGTCTCGCAAGGTTTTCCGTATCGTGGTTTTTCGCATCGGGGTTTCGCGACGGAGGCTTTAAGTAGGCGGAAGGGCAGAGTCGGGGGCCTGACGAGGGGCCCACACCATAGGCGGCGCGGCCCCCTTGGCCGCGCCGCCATGTGGTGTCGCCACCTCGTGGCCCCACTTCGTATGCTCTTCGGTCTTCTGGAAGGTTCGTGGCAAAATAGGCCCCTGGGTCTTCGTTTCGTCCAATTCCGAGAATATTTCGTTACTAGGATTTCTGAAACCAAAAACAGCAGAAAACATGAACCGGCACTTCGGCATCTTGTTAATAGGTTAGTTCCGTAAAATGCACGAATATGACATAAAGTGTGCATAAAACATGTAGGTATCATCAATAATATGGCATAGAACATAAGAAATTATCGATACGTCGTGACGTATCGAATGACCAAGCACCGATCTATGTTCTCTCGAATGCTTTGATACCGCAATGGACGACAATGAAGAAGAAGGAGGTGAAGAAATCGTGCATCAGATGATCCCGCTGGACGATGGATCTTCGTCGAGCCATTTCTCGATGCAAGAAGAGACTCCAGGGTACCTGAGCAAGGAGAGGCTGCAGCTCTCGACAAGATGTTAGAGGACCACCACAAACTGTTGTACCCAGTGCTGTGAAGATGGGCATAGAAAGCCGGGTAGCATATTGGAATCTGCTGAAATGGAAGGCAGAGGTCGGTGGTGTGACTGACTCGGGATTTGAGAAATTGATGATAATATTAAAGAAGTCAGTTTCCAAGAAATAATGAGTTTCCCGTCAAGCACATATGAAGCAAAGAAGCTTATCTGCCCTCTAGGATTAGATGTGCAGCAAGATACATGCATGCATTAATGATTGTATCCTCTACCGCGGTGAGAAGTACGAGAATTTGAATAAATGTCCGATATGTGCGTGCATTGCGGTATAAGATCAGAAGAGATGACCCTGGTGATGTTGGAGGGCGCAGCCACCCAGGAAGAGGGTTCCTGCGAAGGTGATGTGGTATGCTCCAATAATACCACGGTTGAAACGTTTGTTCGAGAAACAAAGAGCATGCCCAAGCTGTTGCGATGGCACATGGAAGAACGTAAGAAAGACGCGATGCTGGAGGCACCCTGCCGATGGTCGGGCAGTGGAGAAACATCGGGAGAGAGTTCCGGATTTTGCAGTTTGAGGCAAGGAACTTATACTTTGGTCTAAGTACAGATGGCATGAATCCTTTGGGGAGCAGAGCTGCGAGCCACAAAGACCCGGCCCGTGACTCTATGTATCTACAACCTTCCTCCTTGGTTGTGCATGAAGCGGAAGTTCATTATTATGCCGTTGCTTATCCAAGGCCCAGCAACCTGGCAACGACATTGATGTGTACCTCATGTCACAGTCGATGAACTTTGGAGTTGGGGCCAAACCCGTGTGTACGTGGTGTGGGATGAGCACAACTGAGCAAGAATTTGACCTACGAGGGTTGCTATTCGTAACCATCAATGATTGGCCCGCTTCCTCAAGAACATTTCGGTGATGGACGAACAAAGGATACAATGCATGCACACACTGTTTAGATGAGACTGAAAGTAAATATTTGGGAAAAAGCAGAAAAGTTGTGTACCCGTTCAATCGTCGTTACCTTCCGCGCAAGCATCCCTTAAGGAAAAAAGGAAAGCATGAAACTTGGGCCTTTGGATCGGTTATAGAGGGACATGATATTGTTAGGTGGTGTACTGGTGCCTGGTGGTATATTTTATAAACGGGACTTTGTAGACTCACTGAATTAAGCGAATAGCAAGTCAATCTCAGAGCTTCCCAATACCAATCTCACTCCACCAAGGTCGACCAGGAGCTCCCTAGCTCGACCTTGTCAAGCTTCGCCAACCCGTCAACCTTCCTAGCCGCGACTCATGGCATCTCCTCCAATCCGCAGTATCAACCGCTTGACGACCTGTATTGAAAAGTGGTGATATATCAACACAAGATCTGTCTTTTGTTCTGCATGTGTGTGGCGATCGATCCACAGCTGCCGCTGCAAGTATGGATGTATAATTCATTACAGAGAAAGAATAGAGGAACTAGATCTGATGTCGTGTACCCTATTAACAAGCAGAATAGAGTGTGTGTGCCACTCATGTGCATGATGCTGATGTAGTACACATTCTGCCAACATTTTGGGAAATCCCAATCTGAAATACAACTAGGAACTTGGACTTCCTATTTTTGATCTTGTTCAAATTGGGAGGAAGTTTCACTTTTCTACTGAATAGGACTAGGTACTACAAAACTGTCACTCTGAATCAGTTGATCTGTTTTTTTTTTTTTGATAGAAAATCAGTTGCTCTGAATTGGACCGCTGTGTTGTGCAAACTGAGAGAGATGAACTGGGTCCAGGGAGTGTGGATAGTAAGCCACCTCGTAGATAGATCATGTCCCTCTATTCCCAATCCAAACTCCCATGTAATGGGTGCAGCTGATTCATGAGTTCGGCTGTTTCACAGGATACGTTCTCTACAATAGCAATAGTAAACACAGATTTGCATCGATTGATGCATGGTTTATTAGCTGCTTACACATTTGACACGGCAAAGACACATTCCTTTGCATGACTGCGACTACATGGAGGAGGATAGGGAGCTCACCGGGCAGCAACTGGTTCCGGGACGCGGCTGCCAGTACCATGGCGGCAGGAGCCCCTCAGGATTTGGTAACCAGTAGTGGCACCTCCGGGCAGGCGACCGGCAGATCGTGAATTATGAAACCCCACCGCCATTTACACACCACGGCGAGCTCCTCCCGCTATGCCGCGGCAAGCCACCGGCGCCACCGTGGGCACCATCGGCTTCCTGTCCTTGTCCCCGACGAGCGGTCGGAGCCGGAACCCTACGGGTCTGCGCCGCATAGGAGGTTGGTGAGGGAGGCAAAGAGTTGGGAAAAAGCACGCGTGGGCCGGGACGCTGCCGCCCTCGACGACAGCCATCAGTGGATCCGTTAGGGTTTGCTCGGGCGGTGCGATTTGGATGCGCGTGATGGCGGCTTTGGGTGCTTGGATCGAACGGGAGAGGTCGGAGCCAAGGTTGCGCCGGAGATGGACGGTAGCGTGATGCGGCGGCGAGGTTCTAGGGATGGGGTCTCGTGGGAGAGATGTGGAGATCCGTGAAAGAACCGGCGATGGTGGATGCGAGAGAATGCGAGAAGGCAGCGCTCCCTGGCTGGGACTTGGGAGGAGAGGTGGTCTCAGATCGTTTTCAACGGGATGATACAAGCGAGGTTTGCTCGACCTATTGGCCTAATTTTGCGTGCGTGGTTGTTCCGCAATTCCGATACAAAGGTGGTGTGCTCCAATCCTCGCTGTGATGCTTTTGGTAAGCATACCACGGAGAAAATCTCAGCTAATTGTTGTTGCATGGCTCGCTTTAGACTTCCTCCCGTTAATTGATGCTGCGATAACTAATCCCATCAATTAGGGGTTGCATGTTTGCTGGAATGGTGATAGTAGATCTGGATCCAGTCTCGCGTTTGGTCCGGCCGGGCTGTCTCAAATATTTCTCCCGCGCAGCTGTGCCAAAAATTGTTGTCCAAATAATTGGTGTTGTTTATACAATCTTTTGGATAAAAGGCTATAAAATCTGGCTTTTAAAATTAATAAAGCTAGTTAGACCGAACGATACAAGGTGTTGAGGAGAACCTCTAACAAGCGTAAAAGAGACCAAGCTACGACTAGAGAAAGCAGAGCACATCTACACTAAGACGAGCACCAGGTCATCGCCACTAGGACGACGCTGAAGAAGAACGTAAGCTTGGAGGGCTTAACGACCAAGACCTACGCTATACCATCGAGCACAACCATCAAGGAGAAGGATTTAGGCCCGAACTAGCCAAGAAGGCACCACCGTAAACCAACAAGCTTGGTACCAAAGATGAACGCGGGAGAAGAAAGATCATGGGTCTCGAGAAGACTACGAGAATGAAGGAAAGGGTGCCCAACATCACAAGGTTGTGTAGAGGCCACCAGCCATGGTCGGACACCATGTCGGAAACGGTGGTAATGACGCCATCAAACATGCCCGTGTGTGGATGAACCCTAGCCCACCGCAACACCGACAACGACATTGGATGACATCCCTCCGAATCTCCGATCATGGGCGCGTGCTTGGCGAGACATAGCACCAAGGTGTGTGGCGCCTCCATGTGCAAGGTCGGCTTCCCACGATACGGCGGGCTAGGCATCCACCATATCGTCTCTCTCGATTATAGAAAGACATCATACTTCCCACCAAAACAAACATGTCGAAGCTAGAAGAATCTAATCTCCTCAACGGTGCCTCCAAGGAGGGCACGGCGCAGCAACAACAACGCTCTCCACTAGCTGGTCCGACAAAGCAGACTCAAAGTTTTCACCTAAAGCATAACCGAGGAGGGGCGAGTTGGATCCACGACATCGCACACAAGGCACCGGAACCAACATCGTTGGCCTAAGCTTTCACTCAGCTCCAACACCCACCCACCCCAACACCGACAAACACTAGCTTTAGTCCCCACCCAAGATGGTAGTTTTGCACTATAGGTTTAGAATTTCATGTATGACTCGTGAAGAAAATTCCACACCAAAGTTTTGGATTTCTTTTTATTTTCTTTACACCACGCTTATATACCCCATATTAGAGCATCTCCAACAGGCTCTGTAACCGGCGTTGTATCCAAAAAAAGCGACTAGTTTAGGGCGCGAGAGGAGCAAATTGATGCTCCAACAGGTACTACAATCGGCGTTGTAAGATAGAGCGCGGGGCAAAAGCGCTATCTCGCGCACTATATCTACCGCGCCGGAAAGTGCGCGCGGTACAAATCGCGCGCATGAACAACTACCCACTTTTACAGCTCCAAAATTTAGACCTTCTGTTGGAGGTTAATATGGTCTAATACGGATGGAACGTGCTGCGAAGTGCTTTACAGCGCCAAAATTTAATGTGACTGTTGGAGATGCTCTTAAGACCCCATGCAGTAATGGGGAGGGTTTTCCACACTACCTCGCGCGATTTTAGGCATCTCCTTGGGTAAATTTTGATACCCAATTTTGTTCTATAGATGTCTACCATCATCCGTCCGGAGAGTAGGGGAGAAGCAGCCACACCATCAAAACCATCTTCACCGGCCTCGTCGCTCGCGGCCAGCCACGCTTCCACGACACCTCGTTCACCACCCCAACCATCGCACTAAGCTTCGCCGCCACCACGTGGCTCGACCATGCATGGTGAAAACACTTCGGTGCCATCTTTAGACTTCACCTATAGCACTAATTTGGTGCCGCCCGTAGTCACAACTATCGATGCGCCTTTCATTCGTGATGGAGATGCTCCTCGGTCTTCTTGGTTGGAGTCTTCACATTCCCCTAGGTTCTTCCGGTAGTTTTCTTGTCTTTGTTGTCAATGGAGCTCCTAGAATCCAGCATTTTGTCTCGTGGTTTCTCAAGGCCTTGTCTCGGTTCATGTCTTCTTGGTTCGCTTATGACTCTGCATTGCCTTGTAGTGGGAGACGCGTGGACATCACACCGATGCATGTAGCATGGTCTCATCTCTGTAGGTCATCCACCATTCTCGTGCCATGGTGCTTCCCTCGAGGTGTCCACGCATACCCTATAACCTCCCTCAGAATTAATGTGCCTCATCGGAATTATCTCGACGGACCTTATTCGAAAACAATCAACTGGAAGCTATCTCTAGTGTGAATAGTGCAATGACGTGCATATATATGTGTAATACGTATGTGTACGAGTAGAATTTATTCATGCACACATTGAGCTAAGCTACTAGCACATTCATTCATAGATCTGTTGGTACAATCAGTACGCAAGCATATATGCCTACCTCAGTAAAACAGGTATTCCTTCTATAAATGTCCCAAGACTACTCGGGCATGCAAGGCACCTGAGAGGGGCAAATGCATCTGATCCGCTCGTTTCACCCGCGTCCAGCCCGCTTTTCACCGTGGCCGTTAGATGCAATCAAACTTTCCTCACTCGTTCAGCTTCGGAAATACTCTATGACAGATGGGACCTCCTACGTGCGGGACCCGATAGTGAGAGGAAGGCAGGTCCGCTCGTTCGGTCGTTTCCTTCTCATGTCCACAGACCAGAGGTAAAAACCTAGATCGAACGCGCTCCCCCAATCCTCGCATCCCTCCTCGCTCCCCAATCCCCGCTCCTTCTTTGCTCCCCGAATCCCCGGCGACCCCTCTCTCCCTCTCCCCAACGATGGTGCACCGCCGCTCCCCGAGATGGAGCCGGACGGGCTCGGCCACTAGGGCAGGCCGGAGGAGGCGACGCAGGTGGGCGGCGGCGCGCCTCCATAGAAAATCGTCCACAGCTCGGGGGCTCGAGATCTCCGTTCAAGGGCACGCCTAGATGTGATGGGAGCCTTGAAAGAGGGGGTGATTTGGAGGAGGAGGAGAGGTGGAGGTGCAGTGGAGACGGGGGATGGAGGTGGCTGGAGGCGGTACCTCTACTGCCGCCGCCGCTCTTCAATGTGCCGGTGACGCCGGTGGCGACCAAGCAACAGGACGACGACGAGGAAAGTCGGAGGTGCAGAGGAGGCAGGGGACAGATGTGGTTGGAGGCCGTGGGTGGCAGGGTCGGTGGGGATTCGGGGTCAAGCGGCAAGATTCGTTCAGGTTTGCTTCACCCTCCCATCCATGTCTCTTCCTCTCGATCTCCCTCTCCTTGCTCTCACTCTTGCTTCTCCTGGCTGCAAGGAACGGAGGAGGGGGTGAACGAATCTCAGTGAGGCTGAACGGAGGAGGGAGTTTGAGCTGAGGATGTACGATGCAGTTAAATGCTGAAAAAATTACATGACCATCTGAATGACCTCATGCACGTGCTTCAGGTGCCTATGACGCCAAGGTGGGCATCTCATCATCTTCTTTCCATCCTCTCATGATCTCTCTCTACTAGGTTTTGCCATGTCTACCCACGTTTCTGTTCTTCCTTGTCTAAGTTCAATTTGTATATACCTTCAGGTCCTCATTGAGTTGTTTGATATCTGTGCAGATCCTGTTTCACTGCTATGATTTTTGGTGCTCGTGAAGCAGCTGACGGCCAAACAGGTTACTTTGTTTATACCTTGAGGTCCTGATTGAGTTGTTTGATATCTGTGTGCAAATCCTTTTTCGCTGCTATGTTTCTTTGGCGCTCATGAAACAGCTAACGGCCAAGTAGGTCACTTTGTACGGTGACACACTGCCTCAGGAAGAAAATGAGGAAAAGGGCATTAATGCCACGCGGGAGCTCCTTCTCCTGACGCCGCTACGGTGGGCTTGTTAAGTCTGTGCTTAGTGCTTGTTAATTTCATCTAAAAAATGAGATGCATCTTGTTCAACTTATGTAGCTTTCTTTGCAAATCTATTGAGAAGTTACATTCGACGAGGATTCTGTGTGAACGCTTGGTTGCAAAGGATGTTATATCTTGTTTACCCACTTTTCTTTTGCCAAATTTAGTTTGTAGACTCATGGGGTTTCTTGTGATTCTAATACCTGTATTATGGATATCAGTGCTCGTTGCTTGCTATTCTGAAGCGAGTATTGTAAATAGAGAAATGCTAGAGATTACCACGCTTCAGCGTGTTTCTAAATATAAAATGTATTCTCCTATCTTTCTTGAAATTTAATTATTTTCTCAAGCAAGTGGATATATGACATCATTTTACTCCATTGGCATTTTCTGGGCTGATTAAGACTATATGGAAGGACACATTAGGCAAAGTTGATAGGTTAAATGTGGCAGCTATTGGTTTAGGAGGCAGACTGGCAGTGGCAGGTGTTGGGATGTACCTGAAGATGAAAAATCCATCGGTGGAGATAGTGTTCGTGGAACCTTCAGAGAGAGTTGTGATTTTAGGTAACTCCGTACTCATAATATGCGGTACAATATTATTGCTGCAACAAAGCCCTGATTGATCTTTGTGATGTAAATTAAGGTTTGCTTCCAGCTAATCCATTGAAACGAAATTTTAAATCTATATTGGCTTCTAAATAAGTGTGTTGCTGACATGAGAGTAATATCATGTTTTATCTGAGAAGTTATTGGTGAATTTTACATATATTGCCATATTGGTATGGATTCTAAAACCTGATAGGCAATGCCACCTTTCACAGGCAATAGCACATTTTACCTGAAAAAATTGCTCAGTGCTCATATATGAGAAAATGCCCGAAGAGTTGCTGAAGGAGGCCCTGTCATTGACCGGTTGAGTGGCTGTCGAGCATTATGTTGAAAATTCTTCAAAGGTACATCGCTTCTTTTACTCCTTTGATTTACATGTGTAACAGTTTTGCAAGCTTAGATTCAGAAGTTGGTACTCACATCCGCATATTGTTCGCATGATTCATGGATTGCGATATACTTTGCAAGGCAATGGATTGCTATAAATTTGACCTTCTCATTATGGTGTTCATGTCATGTGCAAAAATAGATTGTATGGACGGAAGGAGGTGCAGAACAGGGCAGCCCAGTGTTCTCTTATCCAGATTTCCGAGGGAATCATCCTTCCATGACAATGGCTAAATCATGTAAGTTTGGTAGCCTCCACTTCAATATTCTATCTTTTAGTATTCTAATAATGGAGTTGGTCCATGTGTAATATTAATTTTCCATTATAGATGTTATTCTCTTCTGAAGATTACTGTCCGGGCACCTCCGTTTATATCCTGCTATGTGAAATAGCTGGTTCCGGTTTTCTCGTGTTACACACTTACACTGCAGACCTTTTGGAAAATCATGGTTTTCTTCGTTCTATAGCACAACGACAAATATTGAATTTTTTGGTGGGGCTCCTGGTCAGGTGTAAGGCCGCGACACCTGGCGTCGACTGCTGAAGGTATGATTTCTCGTTCTGGTTTGCATATCTGAGTCACTGAGTGTGTTGTATGCAGAAAAATGATTTGATTATTTGTACTTTTGAAGAAACAGAAATCTTGGTTGTTGAAATTCTATTAAAAAGACAAGCATATATTCATTTATGATATAGTACCTTCAACATATAGTCTTCTGTAAGTTAAATACCATCAGGTATAATACGAGGCATTTTCTTCATTTGGTTCACAGATTATAGCTACTTATTGTATCCGATTCTTGCATGTTCATGGAGAGCATCCGATGGATATTCTCATACCTCTGTAAATGAACATTGCCTACCTTGTATGTTACGTTCAAATAATTCTATGCATGTGCAATATATGTCTCGGAATTTCCTTTTTGCATGTGTGCTCTGGTTATCTCTTCTGAAGATTACTGTCCGGGCACCTCCGTTTATATCCTGCTATGTGAAATAGCTGGTTCCCGTTTTCTCGTGTTATACACTTACACTGCTGACCTTTTGGAAAATCATGGTTTTCTTCTTCGTTCTATAGCACAACGACAAATATTGAATTTTTTGGTGGGGCTCCTGGTCAGGTGATTTTTCCCTGTAAGGCCGCGACACCCGGCGTCGACTGCTGAAGGTATGATTTCTCGTTTTGGTTTGCATATCTGAGTGTTGTATGCAGAAAAATGATTTGATTATTTGTACTTTTGAAGAAGCAGAAATCTTGGCTGTTGAAATTCTATTAAAAAGACAAGCATATATTTATTTATGATATAGTACCTTCAACATATAGTCTTCTGGCAGTTAAATACCATCAGGTATAATACGAGGCATTTTCTTCATTTGGTTCACAGATTATAGGTACTTATTGTATCTGATTCTTGCATATTCATGGAGAGCATCCCGATGGATATTCTCATACCTCTGTAAATGAACATTGCCTATCTTGTATGTTACGTTCAAATAATTCTATGCTTGTGCAATATATGTCTCGGAATTTCCTTTTTGCATGTGTGCTCTGGTTATCTCTTCTGAAGATTACTGTCCGGGCACCTCCGTTTATATCCTGCTATGTGAAATAGCTGGTTCCCGTTTGCTCGTGTTACACACTTACACTGCTGACCTTTTGGAAAATCATGGTTTTCTTCCTCGTTCTACAGCACAACAACAAATATTGAATTTTTTGGTGGGGCTCCTGGTCAGTTGATTTTTCCCTGTAAGGCCGCGACACCTGGCGTCGACTGCTGAACGTATGATTTCTCGTTCTGGTTTGCTTATCTGAGTGTTGTATGCAGAAAAATGATTTGATTATTTGTATTTTTGAAGAAACAGAAATCTTGGTTGTTGGAATTCTATGAAAAAGATAAACTATGCTATATTTGTCGTGACTTAAATCACCATAAAGTGACATAGATGGATGACAAAAAAAATGGGTCCTTGATTTTGCCAATTACGTCAGTGAGCTACTCCTCTTTGCTGCGCATATGCATATTGGTATGTTAGTGTTACTTTGCGAATGTAAACGCAAGATTTTGCAGAATACATTACCGTTGATCTGAAGAGGCCCAACCATAGCAAGAAAGGTCAAAGAAAGCCAAACAATAGTCTTTGGTGCGTGCCTGCAATCGCTTGGCCTACAGTTCCTGAAAGTAGGTTCGCTGTTGGTTATGTATTGTGAACTATTTGTTTCCAGTTTTCCTAATAGTGAATTTAGCCTTGGTATCTCCTTTTGATGTGTTGACTAACACATTCACTCCGTGGGTTAGCTAGCAGAGCCTCTTTTCCTTCTACATGATAGTGTTGATTTCTCTGAACAGTGAACAATGGTTGGACATAGATTAGTCATAACAAGCAGAAGTATGGCTGCAATTGTCCATGAAGCACTCCAGCTCCTGTCACCTTGTTGAAGTGCCTGCACAAGATCTGGACATGCTCTCATATTGCCCCAGGTTATACTGATGGGTCATCGTGGAGATTATGGTAATGTCATGTGTGCTGGATATTTTCTAGCTCTCCTTTTTTTTTTCTTTGGGTTATCCCCAAAAAAGGCGTGCCAATTGAAAACTGCATTAGTTTCTTAATATTGTTTTTAGCTAACAGTTCAAGTATGAGCTGACATGCATTTGGTGTGACAGAATTTGATGTTGTCCCCTGTCTTGTGTTTAACCCTTTTAAAATTTGGATACAACTCTATGATATGTACCTACAGCTGTTAGATCATATTTTATAGAGCCATCTCGAGAATCTTTGGTATTAGTAAGGTCACCTGTGATGATTTAATATAAGTTTGTCTGTTAGATCCAGCATTTGAATATTTGTTGCTCATGCTAATTTCTAATATAAGTTGGTTATCATCATATTGACATGCTTTACTCTACTTACACCTTCGTCTAAAGGTGGATACCTCCTTTTTACTAATAACTTATTGTTTGTATTTTTTGAATGTGGATTTCATTAGTTGTTCCTATTTTCAAAGCTAATTGAGTGGCATGGCTGTAGTGTGGTGGTACTTTCTATGGAAACCTTAATTATGTACTCATAAGCATAAAGTTGAGGTGATATTAGTTACCAGATCGTCAAATAGTCAATTTTAGCATCAGGATTCATCTTTGCTCGGTTTTGCATCATGGAATAACAATTTTTCTGAATATGAGAATTGGCTTATTGGATTTACATGTAATTAACAAGTATGTAGTGTTCAACATGGCCACAAAATTAAAATGAAGCTCTTCTGATGTAGTACTCAAAATAAATACATGCACTAAGCTCATTAAGGTATCACAGGGGAGAACAGCCTATCTATAGTCTTTAAAGTTCATATCTTTGTTGTGTAGCTTCAGTGCCAGGATACTCATATTGAAATGTCCATCCTTCGATCATTCCAGGTTATAGAATGATGCGCGTGTTCAGGTTTATATAATAGTTTAAGCGATGGTTATGAACTCCCTTATATTTCACTATGTGGTGTGTGCTGTGGCACCCAGCCGCTGAGTCTGGATATGCTTTGTTAGTGGCAGCCCTATTTTTGTTTAGTTTCTCGTTATGAAAGAAGTGGCCCCGTTTTTTGTAAGAGAACAACACTGGTAGAACCAAATTTTCGCTTCACTGTCTGTTGGTTATTGCTTGTTGCATGACCTTATCAGGACAGTATTGCTTGCTGTTGTTCAAAACAAACAGCTTCAGTTTCCTTTATATCTCCAAAACCTATATATATCAACACTAATCCTTCAAAAATCTGATCCCCGATGGCCTGATTAGTGACAGTTTTGCTCACAAGAGAACCACAATATCTTATTTCGTGCGTCCACGGTCCACACCAGTTTGGGTGCAGTGCACCAGTTATTTCCGACGTGCCTTATTTTTGTTTTTGTTTTTTTTGTGATGTTCAGACTAGGCTGCTGATGGGCAACTTCATCGTGAACAAAGACTCTGGGACGGGGAAATTTAGGGGACTGCTCTAGGTGTTGATTCTGCAAGACAGCAAGCCACCTTAGTGCCAGTCACTTGCTATGTATTGCGAACTGTGCGGTTAAGAAAATGTATGGCTCCGACAGGCGACAGTTCCCTTGGGAATTAGTATTCTGCAGACTGCATGTATTGCTCCTCTAGGTTAAGAAATTTGTGCTACTACTCTGTTGCCAATGGAGGCATAGATTTATCCTAGCTCGTTACTGTCATCGGCATTATTTGTTTTGTACAACACCTATTCGATAAAATTCCAGTGAGAAAAATCAAGTGGATGCAAGGTGGTGAGAGAGTGTCAGCAGCGGCTCGAGCGAAATCGAGCGTGCGGCAGCTCGAGCGCCATTGAGCACTCCGCAGCACCCTTTCTGCGGAAGTGCCATTCAAGACTAGGTGCAGCTTCGGAAGTTGCGCACGTATCGAGTGACTACGAGCATGGCCGAGAGACGATTGTGATCTTCTCCCAATCCTTCTCTCCCAGCTGATGCAATGTTCTTTATTTTATTTTTTACATGTATGCACAGTTTGTACGGTGAGGTGTTTGGTGTTTGGCTATTTCTCTAGAGTGATAGGTATATCTTCAACTTTTTTTTCTGGTGGAGTGCTTGATTGAATTACTTGCAGAAAGTATGGTATAGATTTATTTATGTCAGATAGCAGCACAAACTATACATTGGGTTTTGTTTCTTGTTAAGCTCTATGATGTAGATGTAAATCTTTTAGTATGTCCATGTCACAGAATTCATTGCTCATTTTATTTCTAGGAGTAAAGCATTGGTGTAGATTTTGGTTTACGGTGGGGCTGTAGCTGTAGTGGCAGAAGGCATCCTGTGAATAATCTTGAGATTGCATTGGAGGCTCCCCATTTATATTTATTTGACTAGATATTCTTACAGGGTTCAATAAATCTATTTAATCTTGATATGTACATTAATAGATTCCTGTTAACTACTACATTGTGCAAAATAAATCATGTGCGTGTGCATAGTATGTCCCAAGACATTTTACAAGTAGAGAATTATGCCGCCATTTATAGTGTTCAGTATTGAGACCATTGTATATTTCTCAGGGTAACTTGCAGATTATCGGCACGCCCGAGGGTTGAAGCTTGCTATTTACAGTGATGTTGGATATGCTAAACACTAATCTGTTCTCATTCTGTTGCAACTAAACTCTGCATACTTCTATGTGATTACTTGAGAATACTGTTTCTATGACATGTCTGGCTTGCTGCTGCTGCCGAGCAAAATCAATGGCTTCTTCAGTTAAACAAGGTACAAACCAGTCTGCATATCCTTTCGTTTATTGGCTGGCAGTTGGTTAAAGTTGAAACATGCCATTTGCGTTTATATTCTGCGAATCAGTCATTTTGTGGAACTGAGCCTGCTCCATTCAATTACGAAATCATCTACTTAGTGCGTCCAGCAATTGTTTTGTTTCTCTTGTTCCTTTTCCAATTGAAAACATGTCATAATATGGCATGAAACGATCGCTATAAAAAATCACAGATTCTACATCTATTGATCAGTTAAGTGTGACATTGCATAAATAATCGTGTGATTAACCATAGATGTTTTTGAGTTAGAAGAAAGGTCAATAGAGAGAAATGTTGGCTGCTAAAGCTAAATACTTATTTGACTTTTTTCTCATCGTAGATTATATTCTCAGGAGCAGATCTTGGCAACTGATGCAGAAGTTCCTACAGCTTGGTAATATTTTTTTGTTGGGATGAATTGACTCGGAAGGAAAATCAAGCTCTTTTGACATTTGTTGAGACTAAAGCCTATGCATTTACCAGTGATTTTGTACATACTTTATACTTATATTGTTTACTAAACTTTCTATATATGTATTTTGGTAATGCATATATAAAATCTCGAACCGATTTTTTGGGGTTAATTAGATAGATGCCACTGCATTTTTTGGCTATTTGAGAAACACCACTACAACTTTCGTCTTTTGAAAAATGCCACTACAATTTTATATACATTCCATAAAAGCCATTCCGTCCATTTAAACACTTATACCGGCTAATATACACTTGTATTTTTAGCTTAGATATGTATACATGGTGGGCTGCACCTGAAAAAGCATAGGAAGGTAACAGTAAAATTCAAAAATAAATGGATAAAATTTTGACAGAATAAAATTGACAAAATAATATTTAGTCTTAAATATGTACGTTGAAGATCTAAGTTCCACATCTCATACATTAAATCTCATACATGTTCTCATCGTCAAAATGTAATACATTTCTTTTCATTATCAATTTGGTCAGCTAAATCATATTTGGATTAGCGGCCAGCATCTACATCATTTGTTTTTATCCTAGGCATATACGTTATTATGCTAGCTTAAAACTAGCAACCTGAGATGCGGAAACTCAAATCGGTTGAGCAAGCTCCCGTTACACATACCAAGAATAGA
>NC_061508.1:290162045-290208408 GCF_022539505.1 Lolium rigidum
ACGGCAACGACGACTTCTCCCGTAGTGGAAGTCAAAATTGTAAGGATGCTAGTTAGGAAACTTGAAAAATACAATGCACGGACGCTCTCCTCCCCACCTAACCATAACCCCTCCTCCCACCCCCCTCGCCCCGCCGCCGCCGATGGTCGCCGCCGGGCCTAGCCCGCGCGGTTGACGGCGGCGGCGAGGCCCCCCTCTTCGTGGTCGGCTGGCGGAGGCTCAGCACGCCGCGCGTGCAAGCCCCCCTCGAGATCTTGGCGACGGCGTCCGGTCGAAGGCTGCGGGCGGTGCGGGCGGCGCCGCCTAGCCAGCATCTGCGGGCGGCGCGAGCGGTGACGGGCACGGTGGGCGGCGGCGCGTCGAGCGTCCGCTCCGCCTGGGGCGGTTTCCAGGCGGGCGCAGGGCGCGGGGCGCAGGGTGGTTTGGCCGGCCGGGTAGGGGCCCGGCCCGTTTCGAGCCCTCTTCCGCCGGATCTCTCACTGCCGGCAGCCGGGGTGGTTGCTGGCCGCGGATCTCGCTGCGGAAGCCCCTCTCCGTCCTTCTTCCTCAGATCCGGCGGCAGCACTCGTCGTGGTGGCTGTGGGCTGCCTAGATCTGTGGAGCTGCTCACTCACCTGGTGATCTGCGTGGGGCAGATGCCGGTGAGGTCGGTCGTCGCCTGTTCGAGAGCGGGTGTTCTGCGTCGGTGGCGGTTCTCGGTGCTCTGTTGCGGTCCGGCGGCGCGAGGAGTTTGGTTCCAAGGCGGCGGCCTTGGTCGGTGGGAACCTTGCTGGTTGTCGGGCGAGCCGAGGGTTACGGTGCCGGTCGCCGGCCATGGTCGTGCGGGCGACGTGGTCACGGCGAGCCGCGTGTTGTGGCGGCGGTTCGGTCGTTGTTCGACGGCCTAACCCTGTGTAGAAGAAGGAGAGGCCATGCCGAGGGGAAACCCTTGCCCTTTTGGGCCATGATGGCGACGTCTGTGGACGCCGTCCCCTTCCCCGAAGGCGTCATGGGGCTTCTCTCCGTCTTTCTACAGTCTCCGGGTGAAAACCCAAGATCCTCGGATCGGGCGGTGGCGGCACTCCGGTGTCGCGATCTTCTTGAAGACATCGTCTTGGAGTCCACAACAAGTAGCTCTCCGAAGGTTGTGTGGCGAAGGTGGCTTCGTTTCGCGATCTTCGGCAAGGCTTGCTCCGTCCCCCTCCCTGGTCGAGCCTCCTTGGTGCTACTTCTCGGTCTGTGAGCAACGCGGGTCGGTCCACGGTGGTGGTCGGCCTCCGGTGGCGCTTCTGCGACGGAGGAGTGTTGTTGAGGCGCGCGTGAAAATGGCTCGCTCTCGGGTGAGCTCCGGCCCGACACTGTAGACTCCAGCTCTTCTTCGAGTCCTCGTAGGCGCTTTGGCTGAGCTTCTTGGTCGTGCTTCCGGCTGTAGCTTCTTCGGTAGTTCGTGTGGGTGTGTGGTGTCGTTCTGTAAGCTGGGTTCAGCACTTTGTATCAATCTCGCCGTTGTTGGCTTTGTTAATTCAAAGTCGGGCACGTCCAGTGCCTTTGATCTAAAAAAAAAAATACAATGCACATACCCAAATTACCGTGCTGTACCTGAATTTTTTTGTGGCAAGAGAACATGCAGCATAAGAGCATCTCCAGCCGCGTCCCCCAAACCGTCCCCCAAACCGCGCCGGATCGAGCGTTTGGGGGACGTGTTTCGTTCGTGCCGCGTTTGGGGGACGTCGCTCCCCAGCCGCGTCCCCAAACGCCGCCCCCAAACATTTAAAATAATTTTCTAGCATTTTTATTTCAATTTCCACAAACTAATACATAATTTGGAACGTGGTTTACACGAAAACACAGATTTGGAACATGGTTTTCCACAAACTAATACATAGTTTGAACCATGGTGGACACAAATATAAAATATTGCAAAGAAACTAAACCTAACTAGGCCGTGCATCGAAGGTTTCGTGTGTTCGCTGCTAAGAAAGAACACTCGAGGGCACACCCAGATCACCTAAACTGGAAAATCCAGCGGGAGGATAGTGCCCTTGTTGGTTCTACCGATGAGGCGAACAGGCAGAAACCTCCGTGCACGTATTCGCTGCGAAGAAACAACACTCATTCAGCCGTCCTCCTCGTCGGTGCCGTCGTCGTCCCTGTCGACGTGGTAGTCCCGGAGGCAGCGCCTCTCGTCGAAGACCTTGACGCTCATGTCCCTGTTGCCGAAGTAGGAGAACACGAGGATGAAGCCGGCTTGGAGGCTGTGGTGGCGCGCGAACTTCTCCCGGCCGATGTTGAAGTACATCTTGCCGCGCGCGTCGTAGATCGCCTTGACGATCCACCGGCGTAGCCGCACGAATGCTCCCGCGGATGCATCGTGCGCGGGCGTACGCCGCCGACGTACTCGGCGAAGGAGTCCGGCAGCCTCTGGATGCCGCGCGGGTCGCCCTTGAGGACGTGGACGAACTCCGAACAGGACGTCCGGCTCCACGTCCATCTCCGACGATGATGAAGGCGGCGGCGTGGAAGGCGACGGCGAGCGTTCAGATGCGCCGCGGCCACGACCACGACCACGACCACGGCCGCGGCCGCGAGGTCCGCCTCCGCCTCTACCAGACATAGCGTCGAGTCTTGTTGAGAGATGGTGGCGGCTAGGGTTTGGGAGAGAGGCGCTAGGGTTTGTGTGTGAGAGGGACGATGAGAGGCGCCCCTTTTTATAGGCCGGAGGGAGGCGGAGGAGCGGTGGCGCTCATTAACGCCGGCACGCAGAGCTAGAGCGCGACGGGACGCGTCGCTGCGCCCTCTGCGGGAACTGCACTGCGTCGCTGCGCGCCAATAACTTCCGTCGCGAGGTAGGCGACGGTTAGGTTTAAATTAATTGTGCCGCTGACGGGTCGGCCCCGCCACTCCCGCCTCGCTTTCGTTGTGTCCGGCGTCCCCGGTGCGTCCCCGTGGGACGGGGACGGGCTCGGGCGCCGGACACCGAATGGGGGCGCGCCGGACGAAAAAGGGCTTTGGGGGACGCGGCTGGAACGCTTTTTTTGTCCGGCGCGCCCCAAATCGCTTTGGGGGACGGTTTGGGGGACGCGACTGGAGATGCTCTAAGGGGTGACGAATAGATTTAGTCTCACGTGCATTGGTTTTGCGGCAAGAAAGCGGCTTTAGAAATCCATAATCCGCACTGTATGTGGAACATGTTTAGGCTCTGGTTTGTTGTTTCTAAGTTCAACTGCGCTCTGCCGTACTCTGGCCAGTTCTGTTAGGAAATTTTGTACTACCCGTCAATTAGTTTTGAAAGAAAAACACGCCAGTGACAATCTAATTAAGCTTGATTGACAAAGCTGCATGTATGGAGGGTGTTGCTCTGGTCCATCAACGGAATGCCCTGCCACTTGTGATAGAGATGAATTGCCTGGAGGCTGGAGGCAGTGGCCATGGTGTGAGATGGAGGATCCTTCAGCCTCAATGTTCATCCTCAAGGAAATAAAGCACCTTCTTCAAGGTGTCTCGGAGTTCAAGAGCGAGCATATTAAGCGAGAACAGAACTTGGTGAGCCATGTTCTTGCTAACAAAGGCCGAGTTGAGGCTATGACAAACTTATGGTTTCGTTTGGGTCTAGTAGACATTCATGAACTCTGTATTAAGAATTGTACTCTTGTGCCTTAATTAATATATTTTACACTCGCAAAAAGAAAAGATAGAACAACATGGTTAGCAACTGCAGGCTGATCTATTCAAAATATATCCAGTTACAAAGGACGTTGCAATCTGCCTTTTTTCTCAAAGAGAAATCAGCTGTTGTCGTTTTGGCTCATCATTGGAGTATGTACCATGTATCAGATCGTGACGACAAATCTATGTTTCCTTGCTGACTGGTTGGGAAGCATATTAATTAAGTCACCTAGAGGCAGATGGAAACTGATGGGCATTGATATTGTTTTTTGTTCAAACGACAATCAGGATACGATGGATGGTCACAAAACATCTCAACCAACTACTCCTTTGCCAGACAATAACAGTGGAAGAAGGTTGTTCGAGTTAAGCTGTACTGAGAAATGAAAAAGATGAGCATGCCTCCCCCTTAGTACACCAGTCTTCTTCCCTGGGAAAAATAACTGATCCAAAATCTACTGCCGACATAAGTTAAAATGCCCAATTATCATTACATTTCGTCACATAACTTTTCTTAGTATAATGATGAAACGCAATGACTTCCTGTTCTACTCCATCCATCCAAAAAATAAGCGTCTTAACTTTTTTTTAGATACAGATGTGCCTACAGCTAAAATGTGTCTAGATACATGCATGCGAATCTAGATAAAACTAAAACACTTAACATTTAGTGATGGATACATTTATGTAAGGCAAAACAATGTGCACTTCTGACTCACCGAGCTAGCAATACAGAACTCGACCGTGTGTTTATTGAAGTAATTGACCCATAACAAACGTCGGTTGTGGGTTTTGACAAGTGACAACTATACACGCTTGCTTATTATCAACAACTATTTTACTCCCCTCTTCTAATGCATTCTGAGTTCAAAGTCAAAGTTGCAAGGATGCTAGCTTGGACACTTGAAAATACAACGTACATGCCCAAATTACAGTGGTGTGCCTGAATCTTCATGACAAGGGCACATACAGCATTACGGGTGAAGGATAGATCTAGTCTCACACTCTCACATGCATTGGTTTTGCCGCAAGAAAGTAGATTTATAAATCCATAATCTGCATAGTGTGGAACATGTTTAGGCTCTGTGTTTTGTTGTTTCTACATTGAACTGGCGATGACTTTGGCCGATTCTGTTAGGAAATTGTGCGTCCTCAATAGAACAACTGCTGTTAGCAACCATAAACTTATTCAAATATATCCAATTACAGGAGACGTTACAACCTGTTTTTCTCAGAGCGAAATTAGTGGTCGTCCATTTGGCCTCATCATTGGAGTATGTACCATGCATATCAGATCGTGACGACAAACCTATGTTTCTTTGCTGATTGGCTGGGGAGCATATTAATTAACTAAGTTACGAAGAGGCAGATGCAAGATCATTAGCATTAATTGTTTTTGTTCCATGAAAGGTCCTAACATCTAGACCAATTTAAAAAGAAAAAGCAGCAGTCAACTAAAAAAAATAAAGGAGCATCAACAAAGTCGAATTAACCATGGCATACTCCGCACAAAAGGTGTGTCTTGAGCTCATGAACATTTTGCACAGCCATGAACAGATAAAAGGTCCTTTTTAGAGATCTGCGCGTCATTGCATTAAGATTAGGGAAAACGGATAAAGATGTCCCAAGCCACCAATACAACAAGAGGTGCCAAGCGCCATTTTGGTGCCGGCTAAAAGGGAACCTCTCACTCTCCCGACAGCCTATCACTACGCCTGGCCCTAACCCATGCGTGCCACTCATCGATAATGATCCCTAGCGTCACGGCATGGGGAAAGCGCTTATCCTCAAAGACACGCGCATTCCGTTCCAACCATAGCGATCTCAGCGTGAACATGATCAGAGAATTGGCCGAACGGCGGTCTACCTTGGTGAACCTAGCAGTCGCCTGCAACCACCACACGTTGATTCTGAGGTCGCCCATGGGAGTGATGTCCGGCAGGCCAAGACGCGTGACGAGCCCGGCCCAGATCGCGCGTGCATATGGGAAATGCAGGGACAGGTGATCGAGCGTCTCGTCGGAGGCATCACAAAGCTGACGAGCATATGCGACGGCAGGCCGTGCCGCAACCGTCGATCGGCAGTCCAGCAACGCCGCCGCAGTGCTAGCCAGGCGTGGAACTTGAACTTCAACGGCGCAAAGGAGTTCCACACCAAGGAGGCCGCGGGCAGACCGACGGTGCCATGGAACAGCGCGCGGTAGGCACCTCTCGATGAATAACTCCCGTCGGCGGTCCACTTCCACCTGAAATCGTCGGAGACAGCCGTGTCGTCAATTTGCTGCAGCTCATGGGAAACCGCCGTCCAAAGGCGCAGATATTGCACGACGGCGTCCACGGAGAGCTGCCCGGAGATGTCTAGTACCCAGGCATTGTTCACCTTCCCTCTGCACGGTACGGGTCCGCCGCACGGCCGGCTTGACGAGCTCTAGAACCGCTGGCGCAATGGAATCCACAGTGAGCCCCCCAATCCACGCGTCCTCCCAGAAAAGAACCGTGGAGCCAGGGCCTACCTTGATGCATACAGAAGCATTGAAGAGGCTGACTGTGTTCCCCGAAGCCGCGATCGATAAACCGGCCCATGGCTTGTCCATGGAGGTGCGCTGCAACCACAACCAGCGCGTACGGAGAGCAGTGTTCATGAGGGTGAGGTTGCGCAACCCCAGACCACCGAGCGACTTCGGCTGGCATACGAGATGCCAAGCACAACGCAGCGGCCACCCTTCCGTCCTGAGCACCTGCCGAGAGAAACCCGCGCCTCAGCTTGTCAACGGCCTTGATAAACCACGGATCAAGGTCGAGAGCGAGCAGCTGGTAAACCACCGAGGAGGAGAGGATGTCCTGCACGTAGGTCAAGCGACCCTCCCTAGAGAGCAACTAGCCTTCTAGAAAGGCAGCTTTGCGGCAAGCTTGTCGAGCACGGCCTGCAGCTCCGCCTTCCCAAGCTTCTGCGGAGAAAGCGGCAAGCCAAGGTAACTACAAGGGAGCGCGCCAAGCGGGCACGGCATCGCTACCTCGAGATCAAGCAGCAACTCCAGAGAACACCGGATCGGCGCCACGAAGCTCTTGGCCGGATTCGCCTTAAGACCAGAGATGCCACCGAAACAATCCAGCACCTCCCACACCGCGGCGACCTCTCCGGCGGAGGGTTTGGAGAAGATGACGACGTCGTCGGCATAGAGGGAGATGCGATGGCGCAGCCCCACATCCGCCAGGCTCGAGAGGACGTCGGCCTGTTCCGCCGAGAGGAACAGCGCCGACGGGACATCCATGGCGATGACGAAGAGCATCGGGGAGATGGGATCCCCTTGCCGCAGGCCCCTCCCATGCCGGAACGCGTCGCCCGCGCAGTCGTTGAAGAGCACACTCGTGCTAGCCGTACGAAGTAGCACCGTGATCCATCCCAACCAACGAGGGCCGAAACCCCGCTGTCGGAGCACGTTGAGGAGGAAAGACCAGGAGATGTTGTCGAACGCCTTCGCGATGTCCACCTTGAGCAGAAGCGCCGGGACTTTCCCGTGGTGCAGTAGCTTGACAGATTCCTTGATGAGGGGATAGTTGTCCTGGATGCATCTGCCCCGTATGAACGCCGTTTGTTTAGCACGTACCAACTCCACCATCCTCGGACCAAGCCGCTGAGCAAGGACCTTAGTTAGAAGTCTGGCGAAACTGTGAACGAGGCTTATCGGGCGGAAATCCTTGAGGTCGGAGGCACCGTCTTTCTTGGGCAACAAGGTGATCAAGGCCTCGTTAAGGGCCGAGAATCCCTGATCATGGCCCAAACAGATGGCACGCATTGCGGCAAGCACTTCCTCCTTCACCACGGGCCAGCAACGCCGATAGAATTCCCACGTGAAACCATCGGGGTCGGGAGACTTGTTCGTCAGCATAGCCTGGATGGCGTCCCACACCTCCTGCTCAGAGAACTGAGCCTCCAGGTCTGAGAGATCGACCGGATCGAGGCCAAGAACCCGGAGGGAGACGTCCGCCTCTTGCGGCCGCGCGGCGCCCAAGAGATTCAAGTAGAACGAAGTGGCCAAGTCCACCTTCCCGCGCAAATCCGTAGCCGTGAGATCTCCAGAGGAGAGGGAACCGATGATGCATCGCCTGCTCCTGGACGCCGCCATGATGCGGAAGAACTGCGTCGATGAGTCCCCTTCTTTGATCCCCGCGACCCTCGCCCGCTGCAGAGCAATGGTTTGCTCAAGTGACGCAAGGCCAAGGAGCTTTAGCTTGAGGGAGCGCCGCAGCCAAATCTCCTGGTCTGAGAGTGCTCTGGACTCCTGGGCCAAGTCGAGGCGCAGAATCACCTCATTGGCCACGAGAATCGAATCACGGACCGAGCCCACCCGACGTTGGCTCCACCGCTGTAGCCCACGGCTGGCGAAACACGGCTTAAAATCAAGGCGAGCAAGGGGGTCGCGGGGCACCTGCAGCCCATCGAAGCGACGGCCGTACCAGATAGCCTGGATCTCCTCGTCGAAGCCAGGCAGGCTGAGCCAGAAACGCTCGAAGCGAAAACGTCTGCCCACATGCAACTCCACCGCCTTTGAGAGCAAGATGGGACAGTGGTCTGACAGCGAGGAGGAGAGGGCAGACAGTGACGCAGAAGGGAACAACGCATCCCATTCCACCGATGCGAACCACCGATCGAGCTTAACAAGCGTTGGGGACGCCCTCCCATTTCTCCACGTGAAGCGGCGTCCGAGCAGCACAGACTCCTTTAGCTCCAGCTCATTGATGCAGTGGCGGAACAAGGCCATGAAACGCCTGTTGACGATGGGGGTGTTCTTGTCCGCGGCGTCGAGGATAAGATTGAAGTCCCCGGCCACCACCCATGGGCCAGCACAGGCAGCAGGAAGAGCACGCAGCTCATCTAGGAAGAGTGGTTTAAGATCTGGTATAGTTGGACCGTAAACCACCGAAAGCCGCGGAAAGGCAAGCTCCACGGAGACAGAGAATGCGTCCACCCGAGAGCGGAGCACCTCGGCGTCTTGAGACCTCCACGCGATAACCACGCCCCCCCGCGGAACCCACAGCCGGCAAATACACGAACCCGTCATAGCGGGGTCCGAAGCAATCTACACTATCGAACATAGATACAAAGCTCAGCTTCGACTCCGACACACACACGACGGACGCGCGGGCGTCGTCTAAGGCTACCCTATCTGCTGTGCGCCGCGTCGGGTTATTCAATCCCCGCGCGTTCCACATTGCAACATTGAGATTTTGTTCCTCCATATAAACAGCCTACAAGGTCAACCGAGGAGGTGGCAGAAGCTAGACAGCCCCATTGTCCACCAAAAGCTCATCAGCCACCGTAGGGCAAGTCAGGCCGAACAGAGCAGTGATCGCCTCCACCTGCTCCGGACCCAACGGTGAAGCGAAAATGGCCGCATAATCTGCCAGCTGAGAAGAAGTGATGTGTTCCTCGTCGCGGCAGATCCCTAGCTTCTGCATGAGAACCTTCTATGCGCGCTTCACCGCAGAGACGGGCACCCCACTTCCCCTGGCCGCGATGCGACGGCTGCGCATTACCGAGGTAGGCGTGAAACGGAAGAAACAGCGTCGCACCACCTTAGGATCAGGTAGCACAAGGAGCAACTCGTCAATCCGCTGACAGAACTGACGCAGCAGCGCGGACAACGTCCGCACGTCTTCAGCCAACGGCGACGAAGGACGGTGGCGGCGCTCATCGGTAGAGGCGACCAGACCAACAATCGCCAGGGAGCCACCGGCGCAATGCTCCATATGCAAGGAGGGCGACGTGGGAGCCAACTGGTGCCCTGCATGGCTGCAGCCAACCTCAGCCGTAGCACGGCCATCCAACGGCTCCGAGCCACCGAGAATGGATCCCCCAATCATAGGAGCATGCACACAGCCCATAGAATCCACCACATACTCTGGGGTCACGGGCGCGGTCGCAGGCCCAGCTGGCATCTCCTGCACCGCGGACAGGGAGTAGGCCGAGCAGCCGGAGCGCGGCAGACCGGCAGGCGCGGCAGTGGCAGACCGGGAACAAGAACGGCAAAGCGGAGAAGGCGGATCCTCCTAGGGCGACCCGCGCAGGCTGGACAGCAATCCTTCTGCAGCATCGATGAAAGCCCTGTCACCACCAAGGCATGGCGCGCCCCACCGCCACGCGCTACAGGACGAGCCGACTGAGCGGCAAGACGGGGAGAAGCCCTCGTCAGAGCCCTCTGGCCGAACCCATGCCCCCCCCCCCCCCCACGCCGCAAGAATCCAAGGGGGAGCGGACGATGGACCCGATCGAGGAGCACGCAAAGTCAGAGCACCGGGGCCCAGACGCGGAAACCGGGGAGCGCAGCAACGGCACCAAGGGGCTGACATCAGCCCTAGCCACGGGGCTGCGGCTCAACGGCGAGAACGGGGTCGCCGCCGCGGACAACCTGCTCGCCCGCCCCGACGGAGGCACCACAAGCTGGAGAGACCGCAGCAGCAGGTTCCCAACGGTCAACCGCCGCGGCAACGGCAACGAGGACCTCGGCGCCGACTGGCGGCGCACCGCCGCCCCCAGAAGCATGACGGCCACGACGCCTCCACTGACCCCTGCGACGACGACAGCGCCGACCGCCAGGAGCTTGGGCACCACCCACGTTCGCTCCACCAAGTGATCCAACGCCGGAACCGGATGAACCACCATCGCTGGGGGGAAGAGGGGCATCCTCACCACCGTTCGATCCGTTAGAGGCAGGTGGCGAGCCGGCGAGAAGCCACCTATCGATGTCGATGGAGATGCGGTACCACAACATTTGCGGAGGCGAAATACGAGGACGTCGCTGTCCCGAGAAGACCCTGAGAGGCAACCCGGAGCCCGGCTCCGGTACCGCCAACCATCGAACCGCCGGAATGGAGGCGAGATCGTGCGTCCAAAGGGACAGCCGGAAACGCTTCATGTCACGGCGCGCCGCCGTGTCTGGGTCCACCGCGTCAATGATGCCGCTCCCCTCCAGCAGCTTGATCACCGTACGCTCGGCCCAGGCGTGGGCGGGAATGCCACGCAGCACAAGATCCGTGAGGAAAGGTGTCTCCCGCGGCGTGGCACCAACGTGGCGGCTCCAGGGCTCGAAGTGGAGCGTCACCGGCGCGGAGACGAATTGTTCTCCCAACAGAACGTCACGGGTCTCCACCTCCCCGCACAGGATGAGGAAATCGGCGGGCTCGAAAGGGCGAATGGAGAAGTCCACATCCACTTGCAAGCTGAGCTGGTCGTAGATGGCGGCCGCGGCGATGGCCGGCGTCACCGGTTCCCTGCGACCCCCGACTCGGACCATGACGGCACGGTCGAGATCGGCCTCCATCTGGACCATGCCTAACGACGGCGTAGCAGACGTCTACCGGCTCGGGCGAAGCAGGCCGCGACGGGCCCTCGGACAGGGAAACGATGGGTGACCCTGCCGCTCGAGTGAACGGCGCGGAGAAGCCCACGAGTCCGGAGCTAGACGCGGGCGCCCCCTCGGAACCACAGGCCACGTCACGCCAAGAGCGTCCAGGACCCGCAGGAGCCGCGGCCGGTGGTGGCGGTGGAGCATCCACCTGAGGACCACCCGCGGACGGCGGCGCAGCGGGAGGTGACGCGTTGCACGCCTCTTGCAGTTGCGAGAGGTATGCTTGGTGCCACCGCAGCGTACGCAAAGCGTATCGTTGGTGCACTCGGCGGAGATGTGCCCTTCAAGCCCACAGTTGTAGCACCCACCGTGAAGCACCGCCGGAACGCGGGAAGACGCGCCACCTGGCGGAGGCTGAGAAGCCGGCGTGGGCCGCCAAGAAGGGCGGCGAGCGCGCTCCGGGCCTCTGAGCGCAGCGCGCGCGCCTGGACTCCATGGTCTGCCTGGATAAAAGGTCTCTATATGCTTAATTGAATGTTGGATATCAACTAATGAGAGCATTGTTCAAAAAATAACCTAATGAGGGCATTGTGAATGACTAAAGTTCAGCCTTACCAAAGTCCAGTTTGACAGTGTGGCGCTATATCCAGTCAGCCTCAACTCAACTATATATATACCGAACATCTCAAGTCCCATCTAAGTCAAACTTGCTGCATCTATTTTGCAAAAAAAAAAGAACAAACCATACAGGAGAGCTGCATAAGGTAAGAGACATTTTCACACCAGGCTGCATATTAGCTCTAGGTTTCCAAGTTGTTGGTAAACATCATTATCAGTCTGAAATGAACCTCTCTGTCTATATTAGTGAACATCGAAAATAGATGGATTACTACCTTCGGCCGACCAAGAATGTAGTCCTCTGCGCAGAATTGCTACTGAAGATCAGAACAAGAATGAAGGGAAAAAATCAAGTGCAAATTCGGTCTACACTACAGAAGCAAAAAAAGACAAACTCGGGAAGTACACTGAGAATTTCAGACATTATTGATACCTAGATTTGTCTTTATTTCTCTTTCTAATGTTCAAGACTGATTTTCCTTTGAAATTTATCTGGTACTCGCTTGAATGGAGTATTCCTGGTGCTCCCATATGTGTTGGCTTATTTACACACAACATGGGCACAAAGTAACACGGTAAGTACACATACCCTATCAAAAACATTGTCAAATGACCTAAAGTGACATATCAATACTTCTTGTGGGAATTAGAGAGTGGACTGGTGGTTTTGACGAATAAATTGAAAAGTGGTGGTTTTTTTAACCCTATACCCAAGTGTGGTGGCTTTTTGCAATTCTTCTTAGGCTTGGAAAGTTGTAAATCTATTCTTTCTATCAATGCATCGAGATCGCAAGCTTTGTGTTTTCTTAGAGAAAAATGTTGTGGCTTGAGCGCAGTCTGGATCACAACTCTTGTTTCATCATGAACATTTTTTACGCCCATGACATAGCCATGAAGTGGAATGCCCCATGTTGCTTGATAGTGGATATCAACATTACCAAAGTCCAATTATACAATGACGATATATCCAGTGAGCATCAACTGTACCGCACATCTGAAGTCCCACCTGAGTCAAACTTGTTGCATCTATTTTGCAAATTAAGATCGCAATCCTACGGCAGCAGACCTTTTCATACCAAGCTGCATATAAGCTCTAGGTTCCCAAGTTACCAGTAAGCATTTTTATCAGTCTGAAAGGAACCTAATGTGTATATCTGTAAACATGGAAAATAACTGGTTTATCACCTTTGTCCCATCCAAGCATTGTAGTCCTCTGCGCAGAATTACAACTGAAGGTCAGAACAAGAATGAAGTTGCTTCAGTGGTGAAGTCATCATGAGCAAGTGCTACACTATCACTCTGATTGCTCTTATAACGGCAATTCTGTACTGAATATCAGGCTACGTTGAGGTGAATGTGCAGATACACTATACAGCAAGAAAATTATTCGCCAAACAAAAACACTGGAAGAAGGTTGTTCGAGTTAAGGTGTACTACAGAAATGAAAAAGATGAGCATGCCTCCCTCTTAGCACAGCCAGTCTTGTTCCTAACTAGAATTACTTTACATTCGGAATCATTTAATTCAAAAAAATAACATTTCATATTATTGAACCAAACTTCCTGCATTTTAATAGTTTTGGTAATCTAGAAAGGAAAAAAAAAATACTACAACATGTATGAATTCCTTTCCTGGCCCAACTGCAAAGCTTTGCTAATCTATGCGACCACGGGGGAAGTAATGGATGAAGTGGCAAACTTCATACTAGAGGGGCGACCGGTGGTACTGAACAACAAGGATATCATGTGGCAGTAACTGATCTGGCAAGTGGCACCCCCTTACTGGAGAAAAATAACACCAGAATAACAATAAATATAATATGTCACCAAGGAATATCAGTATGATCTTTGGCCACACGAGTAACACATAACACAGTTAGATTCTGCAGTTCGCCAGCATGGAAGCCAACTATTATTAATATTTACAAAGATGCCCAAGATAATCGCCCTAAATCAGAATGGAATCGTTAGCACTTGACAATGTGTCACCATGACATTCTTGCTTTGGCCACACGGGGATACCATGCTAAGCTGTCCTCATATTGCATAGGAACAAGAGGCAAAAATTCAGAGTCCAGTCTATTTATCTCGCATGATGATTGATCTTTGGAGCATGTCAAATTACTGCCTGATAAAGATGGATCCCAGGGATCAGAATGTCTGCACTTGTTAATTTCAGATCCTTGACAGACTCTAAGCTGTGCCATACTTGCCGAACCATGTACCTGATCAAGTGAATACAGAGTTTCAACTGTTCGCTCGACTGGATCATATAGACCTACTTTTCTCCCGCTGTTCAGAAGGATCCTGCTGTCATAGGGATCAACAGCAAACGGCACGACAACATTTGTCCCAAGGGAATAGTCAGGCCATGCTTTCAAGAAGATGGAATATGATCTACCCCATTGGCCATGCTCTAGCTTCCATACATCTAAACTGTTTGCCACTGGATCTGCTAAAATAGCACATAAAACTCCCTCAGCTGAACCACATGTGCACGACAACAACTTGTGCTATTCCACATTGCAATGCATGGAGGGCAAGAGATGACATCAAACTTGTTCCTAGCAATGTCAAACGAGACAATGGCCCGTTTGTGGCTCCGCCCCAGTCTTGGTTCGCTCATCCAGTACAGCAGCCCTTCAACATAGGCAGGTGGCATTTCATTCACAGGCAGAGGCGGTACTGGTATGGAGTTTTCTCGTGCATGACCCTCAGAATTACACCACCTCAATGTGCATTCCAAGTTATATTGGCGAGATTTGTATTCCTTCAGGTTATAAGACATTTCCACAACAACATGCTCACGAGTCAAAGGGTCGAACGTCAAGCCAACGTTCTTGTTCCCGACTGTGAAAGCATGCCGTTCTGCTTTATGTACTCTGCAGGCTCTCGAGGGCAGGTTCATCTTTGGCTCCTTGCAATGGTAGACCCTGTAGAAACCTGTACATGCGTTGTACAAATAGTTATCTGTCTCTGTACTTATCAGGTTGAGCCCATGGCAAGGCTTGGAGCAAATCACTTTTCTACAAAGTAATGCAATGTGATTACGAGCTTCTCTGATCCATCTATTCAAGGGAGCAATGATCTTTGGCCTTTTCCAATGAGCATGATCTTTGGCCTTTTATCCATGTTCTTATGTTTAGAGTATATCTCAATGAAGTTTTCACTCTCAATCAGTCTGAGCCACTGCTTGCAGACAAGTTTGGACTGTACGGCTGATTTAGCTGGGAGACAGAGTAGAATTTGTTTAGTCACCTTAGCCAGGGTACGTGACAAGGCTATCTCTTCATCTGTTTTATGCACTGGGGTAAGGCTCTCTTCAATTAAACCGAATCTTAGACCAGGGGGGCGTCTCGTCAAGAGATGTGTGTGTCTCGGTGACTGAAAGAATGGTTTTGAGCGCTCCAGAACTAGGGTCATACTAGGTGTGAACCTGTTTTTTAAAGGTGTCATGGACCTTGTGCGTGCTAGAAGCGATCCATGACGTATCCTTAAAAGAGAAAAGATACCTTAGTAAGCGGACCAGCTTCCCGATTTATATTTGCACAAATTGTTAGTCAAAATTATACCGAGTGCCTAAATGGCTCTGTGATGCATAGACTGCTGAATTTGTATACGTTTATCATATCTTTCTGACCAAACTCACATTCTCCTTTCTTTTGTGGACAACGTATGTGTCCTTATTTTCCACATCATTTTACATATTTTAAGCTTCCGAAAGAATCATGAAAGCGAATAGCACGCAGTGTCCATTACGATCATTAAGATAGCCTATTGATCAGATAGTTTTCCAGCTTGATTCTGCAATGAGCCCAATGGGTGTGATCATGTGACAGCCACATCAGGTCTTCAGAACAGCTCAGACAATTACATAATAGGAAAGGCCGCCTCACTTCAAGTTCCAAGTCAACATTCATGGTCATAAACATCAAGTGCAGACTAAGCAGTCTAGAATTTTCAACCATACACCAGAAAAAGTTATTACACAACATATCAGGGATGTACTCTTGTACTAGTATCGAATCATAACAGGAATACAAAGCCGTCGCCTCAGCTACTCTTGGTAATAACGTAGCAGCACAAACTCAGAGGACCTGGCAAATCCATGCCATTCATCTCTTCTTAAAACCATACTTCTTACGCTCGTAGAAGAGATCAGTCTTGGCGCTTCCTAGATTGACAATCTTCGGACATCCATCTCGGTCCTTCTCCTGCTGTGTACACTCCTTGCAGTAGTAGGCATCTGAGATGCCAACTCCACCACAGATGACACACCTTCCCTGGAATGAGCCGTAGTTGCACTCGTCGCAGACACGGACAAGCGTACATGGGCGCACGTACGAGTCACAAACGACGCACTTGCCATCACACTTCTCACACAAGCGACCAATAGCAATGCCAGGCTGCTTCCGGCACATGATGAGATCGGGATGATGTTTCGCCATGGCTGTCAGGTGCTAACCTGTCAAACCATATACAGTTTCATATAAGATCACTGTAGACCAATGTCAATATGTATGTAACAGGGATAACAAGCAGAATAACAATTCATAGGTGATATATTCCCTCCTAAGAGAAGTAAATCATCAACATAACTGTTTGTCGTAACCAACTAACCACTAGCAAGCAAGCAGGTATTCAACTATTTGTTACGAACAATGGAAAGCACACACTCTTTCAGAGCTAGTAGTTCTCCAGCTTCACAACATGTGCCATTGTCAGTCAGGTTTATGAGAACTAACACAAGAGTAAGCTAGCTGCTGCAGCTCATAATACAGGCAACAAATACAGAAGGCATGGTTCAAAATTCCACCAACAGCATTAAGATATAAGCCTCAGCATCACTAGGGGGTATTCATACATATTTGCACAGGATATCTTACAAAGAGAAACATCATCCTTCAGCAGCAAATGCACTACTATAGACATTTAAGCGAACCGATTCCAAAGCCTAAGAATATTGCCCAGCAGAGGTATCTCATCACAAAAAAGGTACAGTTCTGTGCAAGGGTATGACATCATAAAAGCATACTGCAACATAGTGACATCTAGGCACAGCAAGGTGCTGAGCCCATGCTCTCACCAACTAGTGTGCAGAAAAACTTCCAACACGGTTATTTAAAGCTCTGAATGCTACCCCACGATTCACCCTATAAATATGTTGTGTTCGGTGATGCAATTTAAAGGGTATAAATTCATTGATATTCCTAGTTCCGAAGTTGGAAGCTTCTCCACAACATTTACAATCAATGGTTGCAATTAAGAATCACCTAGTTAGGCACAATTTTTCTGTTGATGTCATATATAATATGGGAACTGCAGTCTAGCGAACATTTTGGTTATACTTGATTACTTGTTACTCCCAGCAAGTAGACTGAAGTACTCAAATTATCAGATATCTGCGTATTAGAGCAGCCCACTAAAACTGCCAAGAGGAGTGCGATTGAGCGACTGCAACTAGCAAAGCACCGGCTATGGCATGCGACTGTGAAGTTGGACTGCTGGCCAAGCAGCAGTTCCACCAACACCATCAATCACTAGCCAGGGCTGATTAGAAGAACAAGCAAAAACAGCACAGATGCACGTCTTATATTGAAATCAACTGCAGTCCAGGACAGGATTAGGCAGGTATCCTGAACATTTGATGAACATTCGTACAGATCGAACTAAACTACCAGCTTGTGTTGGGAGTTAGGCAGAAACATAAATTTAGCCCATCATGCAAGCAATATTGTCGCCAATATTGCTAGCCTGCAACTCCATCTCCAATATTGTCTGCCTCCATGTTCTACCGCCCGTGGTCGCATAGGACCCAACAACACCGACAAGCAACACATTTCATCAAACATCTCACGTGCACGAGCACACAGCCCCCAAACTCGCCCAAAATCAACTCATCCAAACCAGCGGGAGAAGTGGATAGGGCGCTCGCTCCCATGCCACCTCAGGTGCTCCCGCGTTCACCGGTCGCCGTGCCGCGGCTGAGCCGATTCGCTCGAGCCCCACTGCCGCACACACACACGGGAGGGATAGGACAGGATTCGTTGTCTTGGCGGTCTGAGTGCAAGCGAGGTGATCCCATCTGATACAGATCCCTACTCCCCTACTCAAGCAGCGTTGATTCTAGATTTCTAGGGCGTATGTTTCTGGTAAGGAACGGAGCCACAGATCATCCGGAGAAGTTTTAGGGCTCGACGGCCACGCACCTTCGAGAGGATGAGATCGCTGTGGCGGTGTGCCGCTCCGAGCTCCTCGCGGCGACGACGAGACGACGGGGAGGAGGCAGGCTGAGCTCGGCTAGGTCTCGCGGCGGCGGCGCGTCGGGATATAATTTGGCGGCGGCGCTTGATGCTGCTAAACTCTAGAAGCTTATCGATGGCAAGTGGCACGATCTGCGCACAAACAGCACATCTCGCTCAATCCAACGGCTGGTATTGGTGCAACGGTATATTCCTTGCTACTGCCGTCAGGGCCCACCTGTCGGCCTCACATTCTCCCTCATCCTTTTGGCACCTTCTCCGTGCGAGTTCTGGCGCTGGCCCTCATCGCTGCCGCCGTTGGGTGCGCTAGTGGCTTCGGGTAATTCACGCCGCCATTTGAGGAAAACATACCCCATGCGAGAGGAAGGAGGGGATGGATTTCCTGAGCTCTATGAGACCCGCCTTCTTTCCATTCTCGTGTCTGAGTGGGAGGGGTTGCTCATGTATCAATACAAATCTCCAGTCTCGCGTGATTGAGAGAAGTGAAAATGATCCTAAAAAATGAGAAAGCTTAGCAATGATGCATACCGCCACAAATTTGCTATGTAGCCCGAGTTCCTTTACAATACATTGTATCTATTGAGCTTGTTAAGCCACCAAACGGTTTTCAACCATCCTTTTGTAGTGGAACTATTCCATAGCATACCAAACACTTCAATGTCAACACCAGTTGCACTGCACTTAGCTTGGAGCACATCCCATATTCTTCTACATCAAACACACTTATGGTCCCACCAACTTATCTTCAACCATGCTAATAATGGTACCCCACGAAATTATGATGCTCACTTTGAACACTTTCTCCTTTTATGCGCTAATTGGTCCAGTACGAGTTCCAACTAAATCCTAATTCTTTAAATGCGCACCCACAAACGAGTTTGGTTTTAGAGAGCCGCAAGAAGTTGCATAAATATATATTGTTTTTCGGTAGTGCCTCAGAACGAAGGATATCTTCTGACCACTACGTTAGTAGTCAGAAGATAGATGTGCATATTTATAAAAGTGAATTTCACTTTTTACTCCATAATTGTGCATTTGTGATACAAATTATCCCAGTTAGTAAATGTGTTACTGAAATGCCTCATTTAAGAATAAAAATGAACTTGGTTTTGCCCAATTTTAACATTCACCTTGTGTTGTTGGATAAGGCTAACATGTTAAGTCGACTTGGCGTGACAAAATATGTAAAGATCGAGGGCATCTTCATTGATAATGTACATCCTTCTTTTCTTAATACGTTCTATTCCTCGTCGCCATCCTGATGATTTTGAGCAACAATCATCACCTTCCGAATGGACATGAATAAAAAAATGTGGATCCAAATTTACCATGAGGGGTAATCTAGACTAGTTTTTACTAGATGGGGTAATTAGTGTCACAAATACACAACTAGAGGGTAAAAGATGGAATTCACTCTATTTATAATTATTGATATCTCACATGTCTAGCTTGTCTATGCGAAGTAATGTCACATATATTGTTGTCATGCCATTAATATGGATTAAATAGATTCGAAAACTGCTTATTATTTCAATGGTCTTTTCTTTGCAGGCTAGGTTGAGAGCAAATATTTATCTTAGCAATGGAGAATCTTGGTGGCTCGATTTTAATTAATGTAGAAGAAGTTACTTTGATGATAACACCTGAAGGGAGTGTGACATAAGGGCAACCTCAACGCTCCAGCTCAGATTGTATCTAATACTGCCATATCAGATTATTTGCTTAGTTGAAACATCAATTTAAAAGAAAGAGAGGATGATCGTACGTATCTTGTGGGCAGCCCCGAGGTAAACTAATTTCGTAGCCAATAGGGCTTAGCGTGGGTTCGCCGTCAGCCAATTCCTAACCAGATCAAATCTTCTGCAATTTATTATCTTGGTTCACACATAGATACAAGCCATTGTGAGATTACGTATCTATTTCTTGCATGCGTGAGCTGGGTAATATTAGATACGATATACAACCTATCGTATCTGCCTTGTGACCGCCCTAATGTGATAATGAAAAATGAACCAAGCACATTGTTGATGATGCTCTTAGTAGTAGTTGTAAATTTGTAATGGAATCTAGTTACATGCTAGTACATTGTTAATGGTCCTCATCGAATTCTAAATTATGGGCTTCAGCAGGGTCTAGGGATGCCACAATGCCACATCATACGGCCCACGGACTATGGCAATCAGTGATTGACTTGTGCAGCTGGGCTAAGCCCATCTCCACCACACTGACTCCGCCGCCCACACACTCCTTCCTTCCTTGCCCTTCCCTTCCGCGTCCGGCCGGCCGGCGGATGGCCGCCTCCCGCCGGCTCGCGCGGAAGCTTCCCTCCATCATCTCCAAGCACCACCGCCTCATCTCGCCGGAGATCGAAACCTTGGACACCCTTGAGGAAGACTCCACCTCCCCAGCCTCAATTCGCCTCGACCCCACCCTGCCGCTCCTCCCGCTCGCCGTCTCCCACCTCTCGCCGCCGAGCCCCCTCCCGTCGCTCCCCTCCGCGCACGCCTCCTCCCCGGCGTCGCTCCTTCGCCTCCTGCGCCGCGCGCGGCACCACCCGCGCCTCGCGCCGCTCGACCTCCACTTCCTCCTCGCGGCCGCCTCCGCCTCTCCAGCCTTCCGCCCCGACCACCGCCTCACGAGCCTCCTCGCCGCGCGCCTCGCTGCCTCCCGCCGCCTCCCCTCCCTCGCACGCCTCCTCCAGCTCGTCATCTCGCGCCCCTGCCCCTGCGCCGACGACTCCATCTTCGCCTGCCCCGACCTCCTCCCCACCTTCCGCAAGGCCATCCTCGCCTTCGCCACCTCCGGCGACATCCCTTCCGCCTCCTCCTCCCTCGCGTCCCTCCGCCGCGCCGCGGACTCGCCGCTCCCCGCCGAGTTCTACAACATCATCCTCCACGCCCTCGCCCGGCTCCGCCGCCACGACGACGCCATCACCTTCTACAACGAGATGACCTCCGTCCACCGCGTCGCGCCGGACGCCTACACCTTCAACACACTCCTCAACAGTTCCTGCCACGCGGAAGGCGTGGATGCTGCCATGCGGTGGTTCGAGGAGATGCGGCGCCAAAGCTGCACACCCACTGCCGTGAGCTTCAACACTCTCATGCGAGGCTTCTTCAGAGAAAGAAGGTACAAGGAGGGCATCAAGGTTGCTCACGAGATGCTGCAGCTCGGCGCCGGGCTGTCGGTTGCTTCGATGGAGATTTTGGTTGGTGGTTTGTGCCGTGGCGGCGAGGCTTTGAAGGCGGCAGAGGTGTTTGCCGAGTTCTTGGTGGATGCGGTAGTGCCGGAAGGGTTCGATTGCCTGGGGCTGGTTGAGTCTCTGTGCCATGGTGGAAGCGTGGACAAAGCAGTGGAGGTGCTGGAGCTGGCATTGGAGAAGAACAGGGCATGCTGTTTGAGTGTCCCTGCTGGCGTAACGGTTTTGGAGTGCTTGCTCAAGTCCGGGAAGCTGGATGAGGTGTGCCGGCTCATGGGCAGGATGGTCGGGGAGGGGGTTGTCCCGGATACCATTTCCTGCAACTGTATCTTTGAGGCACTTTGTGAAGCTGAGAGGACTTCTGATGCCAACAGGCTGAGGATACTGGCCAAGGACAAGGGTTTTAAGGCGGATGGTGTGACATATAGCATGCTGGTGCAGGGGTTTGGTAGGGAAAGGAGGAGGAAGGAAGGCGAGGCTGTGTTGGATGAAATGCTTGATTTAGGGTTTATACCAAACATTACAGCTTACAATAGGCTTCTTGATAGCTTACATATGCGGAGATCTTTGCAATAACGAGCGACCTTTTCTAGGCATGTGTATGCTCGAAACTTGTTTAAGACACATAGAACCATCAAATTGGAAGCATACCACCGACTTGGTGCTTAGAATCAGTGCCCACACAATTTGGAATAACATGCAACAGAACACGGGATGGATGACAGATGAGACCAGTGGTGTTGTTAATTGCGCGGACAAAAGGTGCACAGTTCCAAGGTTTCAAATGAGGTATCGTTTTGATTATGCTCTTTAGTTAACGTAATTATGTGATTCATTGGTTTATACATTGCCGTACTGGATCCCTATTTATGTTGTTTGCACTTGCGCCCCTAGTAAGTGAGATAAGGAAAGGATAGGATCTTCAAGGGGTTTCTTTTATCTTTCAACTTTCCGATCCTTGTAAAGTAGACATGGTACTTACTATAGATCTTGATCTCACAAGTAACAACCTCCATCAGGAGAATCTGTATTTTCTCGAATTGATTCAATCAGTATCAGCTGTATTCATTTTCTGAAATTTGTACCTACTACTCACATGCTTACCTTCCTTCAGGACTACTGCTTTATAGCCTAAGCTGGTTGGATTATTGTATTCGCCACTGTCCATTGGCAAGTTAATAACTTAATATTCCAACTTATTCTCGAAAAATAACTTAATATTCCAACTGCAATCCCACTTATTAATGATTTATGTGACACACTGTGATGTTTGAACTGTATGGTGTTTGGGTCGACGTTCTGCTAATTTTGTTTGGATTCTAATTTATTCACATTTCCTTGGCTGGTCTGAAGACCTAGCTGTTTGGAAGTTTTTGCAACATACAAAACCATATTTCTTTATCACGTTTTCCCAATATTCCGCAGCTCAGCTTACTAAAATCAGTTGCATCATAACTGCCTCATCCCATCTAGTGATTTATCATCTGCGCAGTTATGAGTATTGGCCTAATTTTGCTAGGGAACTACCTTAATATTCTTATTCGTATGTGTAGTGTTAACTATTATAGCTCTCTGTTGTCAACTAGTGGAGAGTTAGAATATTTAGACATAATACAAAGGAAGGATAATAGGGAGCTATCTTACTGCAGCTTTGGAGTGTTGTAATGCCTGGAGGCTGTAGCCATGGGTAGGACTAAAGTATGACATTTTCCAGTGGTTAAATCCCTCAAATGTCTATCATTCAGTTGTTCATAATATATGATAGGATGAGTCGTGGCATTTGTGAAATGTTCGAAAAATTCTGTAAAAGAAGATAATTTACTGAGTCTGAATGATAAGCTTCTCAGCAAGTAGCAGAAGGTGGTCTGATGTTACCCTTCCAACAGTCATGTTTGGGTTGGCAAGGCCGGCAAGATAGCGATCATGTTTAAGCATAGCTGAGAATTCAGGGAACTAATATTGGTTGAAAATAATTCAGTCTTCTGCTACTCTGCTAATTTTGTTAGTAATGAGTCTATAGAGGCCGTCTGCTTAATTATATTTGTGGACCTTGATCATCGGGAGAAAATTCTATTTTCTAATACTATCACGGAACAAATATTTTTATATGCCCTTTTAGTAACATTATCTATGAAACATATCAGCGATGTTACCCACAACTTTTCTCAAAGTACCAGTTGGTTGGTTGTCATAATGAAAGTACACAGGCCACACTATTGTCATTGTATTTGCTATATGGACCATGATATAGTAGTGCTGAATAAAACTTATCATCGTAATGCATAGCACGTGTTACTTCTAATTTGTTGCCATGATATAATGCTTATTCGTGCTAAGCCTGCACTACCTGTGTTCCCTTTCTAAAATATTTTTAGATATAAAGGAAAAACCAATCAATCCCCATCATAAGTAATATTGTAGCAGATCAAAGAAATTAAAACTGAGATACCATGAAGTCATTGTGAAAAATGTAACGTTATAAGTCCTCTTGAGCTCTGAGCCTTGATGGCCGTTCCATTATACATTGCCCTGTTTGAAGGAGTCACACACCAGAGGGTGAAGCTGCACGAAGCCATGCTTTGCTATGTCTAGCATTCCTTCAATAATTTTGTATGGTAACATTTTATCTATTCTGATCTGCATAGGCATTCTAATGCTAGTAAAATTCCTAATCATGTGAAGTTCTTTTGTTACTGTGGCATTGTATGTATATATTGCCACACAGAGTAGACAGACTATTCTTAATTTTTGAAACAATAGAAATGATATTTTTGTAAAGAAAATACTTATGGTTATGTTTCTTGTGTAGGTTGAGCAGTCTTAGATGTAACATGGTGTTTCTAAAGAAACCATGTAGTAATTAAGCTTGGAAAATACAAAATGAATACTCATGCCATACATGGCTGGCATGGCATCCTCTTTATTCTCAAATATGCATGTTAGAACCAATATCTTGTTCACATGACCCTGTGCTGCTTCGCTAGATGAACATCTAACTAATGTGATGCTAATGTGTCCAATTTCATGTCAAGATATGATGCACATGCTCGTTTCTTTCCACTGAGTGCAACTTTGAGCATGTGTTTGTTTTTGTGTGAGATTGATGCATTTTTTATTTCCTTATCCATGCTTCACCAATCAAATGATATTGTATCCAGATGCTCTGGTGCTGAGTAAATTTAGCCTGTCTTTGACAACCAATTTTCTTTGCCTATTTGAGGTTGCAGTTCCATTGGCAACTGTTAATGGAAAATGTGGGGAAGCTCATAAGAGAAGCTGATGGATACCAGGCTCACGTGATGGCTCCAAAGCAAGGATATTGACTCTTCATAGAGTCTTGACCTGTTAGTATCCTGTTGACACGGTATGGTAACATTTATCTTTGATGATAACTTTATGTAAAAAGTATCTCTGTTTAACCATTCCTAATACGGCATGTCTTTTTCACTTGTGTTGGAAATGACATAGTCTTTGAATTGAATTGAGTGATGCAATAAGAACAACACAGGTGACTGCATTGCACATGGATCAGCTGCCAATATGTGAAAGTAGTAATGTGATTCTCAGTTCCTGAAATCATAATCTGAATCCCCTCTTAGATTCTATACATTTGGCTGGTCCGCTCATCTCACTCTTAACCTATCATTATCAAATGAGGTCGGTACAAGTAAATATAGGAATAACTGATCAGTATTTTTTGGTGTATATATATGTCGGAATTACCATGAAAAGGGAGTGAACCATTAAGTTTTATATGTTGTATTTTTATTCACAGATGTGTCTGGATATTTTTAATCTGCCACACTATTGGATTTCATCTCCTTGTGTTTATCTGCTGTACAGAATGCTGCATTTGAACTATCTGAGCTAACTATGCATAGGTTCATGCAGGACTCGACCGACTTGTAATTCTGGCTTTATGTTTCTACGACCCAGGGCCGATGGGCATGTTGAATTGTTGATGACTCAAGCTCAAGAGCTACACCTCCGTTCTGCTCGGCTGCTATAAGCTCTACTCTACTGGGTTTGCCATGCTGAAGTGTCTCCTGTTTGTTTCAGTGTAACGCAGCGGCTGTAGCTTGTGTGTTGTATATTTGTACCTCTTGATTATGTGGGCAAAATAAAACGTATGACACATGTATCTGGTTGTTTATGCGTAACATGGTTCTGTGCAGAAACCATATGACCATGTAATTGTTTAGGAAGGCAGTGTAGCACTAGTTAAAAAAGTGTTGTCAAAAATTTGGTACGGACTCGTTATGCAACAAGAAAGACTGTCTTGGGGAGGAAGAAGAACTGGGTGAGAGGGAAAAGTTGTTGGTGAGTCGTGACAACAGTAGAATTCCGTAGCGTCTTTCTCCTCTCGTTGCCCTCTTTACTGCGCTCAGCGCTGGACATGGCCAGGGCAGGACGCGCTTCCTTCGCTGACATGTGGGGCCCCAGTAGAATGCGCTGGATCTTGTGAGGCAGAACGGACACACGGTGCTCCTTCTGGAGTACACAGCACAGCCAGTCTCTGGATCATTTGATCTGTGGACGCACGCCGATCGGCCCGCGGATCCTCTGTGGAAAGTTACTAGGCACAACGCCCCGCACATAGGATCCCAGGATCGTCTGCACATCCTGATCCGGTATAAAGCTCGCGGCGCTCCTCTTCCTTCCGCATCCCCGCCCATCCACACTCCGAAGTCACCAACTCCGCCTCTTCTCCCCTTCTCCCGCATTCCACCCGCGCGGCGCCGAACCCTAGAGAAGTAGCAATGGCGCTTGCGCCCGGATCCCGGGCCACGGAGACCTTGGGAACATGGCTCCTGCCTGTCGTCGACGCGTGGGAGCGGACCCATTCACCTCATGCGCTTCTGCAGGGAGCATGGGCGCGGCCGCGGCCGCGGCCAAGTTTCGCTCCTGCAGTTCCGCGGGAGGCGCCGGAGGAGCAGATGCGTTCCGGGGAGGCGAGGAAGCCTTCGGAGAGCCGCGCCGACGTCGTCAGCCACACTGCCCCGCTCGAGTGAGTTGATTCTCGCTCATCCCCTCCTATGCTACCTTGCCTGGGCCGGCTTGCTTCGAAATTTACCTCTCATCGATCTACTTTCCTCTGCTCTCTCCGTAGAGAGGACGAAGACGGCGAGCCCTGGGTGCACACCATGTCCAGCCGACGCGACCTCCGTCGCCGGGTTCAACGCGGGAAGGCGTCACATCGCGCACCGTCCATCACTTCCGAGAGGAAGTCCACCTTCAAGGTGGAGTTCATGAACGAGAACCGCTTTGCGTTTCTGACGAGGTAATATCATCCTGCCTTGCCTTCGTTTGCAACCTCACCTTAATGCTGGTTCGGAACAAATTATGATCTACCCGTACGTCGTCTCCTTCCACAGTGAGATGGGCTGGTTGCCGACGGACTCCATCGAGGAAGAGGAGTCGAGGCCGATCGAACCGTCCAAGCAGAAGAAGCTGGAGAGGAAATCGACAAGCTCCTGCAGGTTTGTAGAACTGCGATATCTTACTCGTGTTGTTGAGGTGGATAGATGTAACTGAGACGAATTCTGATCTGCGCTGCTTCTTCTTTTTCTGAAGCGAGATTGGATGGGCTAGCTCGGACTCGTCTGAGAACGGCAACACACGGTCGACACCCCGCATCATGGCTGGCTCCACCCGCATCAGGTTATAGCATCAGACCCTAGACTATGACGGATCGATTTTGTTGATTTGCTACTAAAATGCTCTGCGCAGGTCTTCCGGCAGTGTGGTTGCTGATAAGACCGACATCATGGTCACCATCAAGGACGGGGTGGCCACGGCGAAGCCCCGGGCTGAGAAGGCGGACACCATGGTCACCCTCAGCGACGAGGTAGCCACCGCGAAGTCCCAGGCGGAGAAGGCCGACACCATGGCCACCGTCAACGACGTGGTGGCCACGGCCAAGCCCTGGCCTAAGAAGGCCGAGAGCATGGTCACCGTCAAGGACGCTGTGGCCACGGCCAAGCCCTGGCCTAAGAAGGCCGAGAGCATGGCCACCGTCAAGGACGCTGTGGCCACGGCCAAGCCCTGGGCTGACAAGGCCAAGAGCATGGTCACCGTCATGGACTCCGTGGCCACAGCCAAGCCCTGGGCTGACAAGGCTGATACCACCATGGTCACCGTGACAGATGCCGCGGCCACGGCCAAGCCCTGGGCTGACAACAAGGCCAAGAGCATGGTCACCGCCGTGGCCATGGCCAAGCCCTGGGCTGACAAGGCCACGAGCATGGTCACCGTCAAGGACGGGGTGGCCATGGCCAAGCCCTGGGTTGACAAGGCCATGAATATGGTCAGCGTCAAGGACGCCGTGGCAATGGCCAACCCCTGGGCTGACAAGTTCGAGACGATGGTCACCGTGGTGACCACGATGAAGGAGCTGAAGCACCGGCCTGACGAGGCTGACGACCTGAGGTGACTATATGCTTACCAAACTTCAATGCTTACGTTGTACGCCCGTATTTATCTGAATCTGATCATTTCTGAACTTCTGTCGTTGGATTTGAAGGGCGGACGACGACGTGAATGACTCCGTCGAGGTGTTCCTGGACCTCTTCAAAGACCCAATGGTTACCATTTGGGAAAAAGGGGCTGTCACGTCCGCAGCATCGAGCTCGAGGAGCCACCCCTACAGAAGAAGTGGTGGTACCTATGGTGGAGGAGGTGGACATGGCGGCGGCGGCCGTGGAGGAGGTGGACATGGCGGCGGCGGTGGCGGTGGAGGAGGAGGAGGAGGAGGAGGAGGAGGAGGAGGCGGCGGTGGCGGTGGAGGAGGTGGACATGGCGGCGGCGGCGGTGGAGGAGGAGGAGGAGGCGGCGGTGGCGGTGGAGGTGGAGATGGCGGTGACGGTGGAGGAGGAGGCGACGGCGGCGGTCCGCCTGGAGGGGGAGCTCAGTGGCCTGATCTTCCGCATCCTCAGCCACTGCCATTCGCTATGTGCGAGACCTGCCGCTGGCAGGCTTTCAGGTACTGCCCACGATGCCTTGGAGTTCTCTGCGCGAACTGCCCGTGCAGTGCGCACCCCGCTCATGCCCTGCTTCCATTTCCTCCACCATTCTTTCCTCAGGGGCTTAGATTGATAAATCAACCAATCACTTACGTAGAACCTCCTTGGGTGTTCGTTGGTATTCATGTGATCGGTTCATGGGTGGTATTCTACTTCGAGCGTTTGCGCCATCGCAACAATAGGTCGTCAGACAACGCTTACATGGTATATTATCATGATTTTCATGGCGACTGGGTCTCGAGGGTGTACCGGGTTTTGAAGTTCGTGCCTATAGGCGCACAGTTGGTACCCCACAGACCTTGGGAGAGAGCCTACACTCTGTAGATATTCCTGACTCTCCCTTGGTGTAGTTTTTGGGATCAAGCTGTCGGTATAATCTGTGAGATGGAGTCAGCCTTCCATTTCCAGCGGAGACCTTATTTCTTTCCATTTTATCAGTTCTGTAATGTACGTAGTTTTCTGTACATTTGAGACTATTATTACGAATGAGTGTATTGAACTACGTTATATGTATCCATTTTGTAACAGTGTTGTTTCAGACTATATAATACTATAATGTTCTTACATCTATATTTTCTTACGCAAGCAATTACTCCTATTACTAGCATTCCTTTGTTCTTCCTTTGTTCTTTTCGTCCAATCGCTGTGTGGTCCGAGGCGTTGTGGTCCGTAGCTCTTTACTGAACTCCTAGCACCACAAGGGGAAGAACTGTAAAGGACTGGCGCAACTCCTGTTCGCATAGGGCCAGCGTCCTGTAGACTGTAGTACCACCCTGCGTCTGTGCATCACCTGTGGGTTTGTCACCACCCATTGGTCGCCGTGTACCTGCTGCTTGTGGCATGCAGGTTCCAATGCTCCATAGTTGTACGATTGCAGCCTCTGCCGATCGAGTGATGCCGCATGCCTCGTTTAATGCAAGGGCTTGCGTTGGACTGTGGATATCCGCTGAAATGGTTGCCAGGCAACAATTGTCCGTTTGGCATCTGCGGATGCGCCAGTGGCTCGTCGCAATCTTTTTTATTGACAGAGATACATAGTTGATATGATATTACTTGGCGTCCGAAAAACATAGGAAAACCTAAAATTATAGGAAAGCATAGAAAACTCAACTTGGCGTCTAGTCGTCGTGGGTGAGGTTGACGACCTCCGTCATCTCCCATAGCCAGTGCGGCACCAACAGAGGCAGACGGTATACTAGCGGCGTGGGAGGAGGAGGAGGAATCGTAGCCAACGCCATCGGCTTAGGCCACGGATCCCATGCAACGAGAGGAGCAATAGACCGGCCACGTGGCTCGCGCGAAGATGTCACCGGCGTCCCATGCGCCAGCATAGACTCGCGAAGTTGGACGGCAAGACCGTCCCACCGGGGGAGCTGGTCGAGCTCGCTCTGGGCAATGGAGAGCTAGATGGCCTCATCCTCGTTGAGATCCGGCGGCAGGTGCTCCAGATCCCACGCAGCACCGCCATCGTCGAAGTTCTCGTTGTCGACCTCCTCGTCGCGGTCCTCGTTGTCATCGGCCTCCTCTTCGTTGTTCGCGTCATTGTCCTTGTCGTCATCCGTGAGGCCGCTCATGAGTTCCTGCTTTAAGAGTCCAACATCGTTGAGATATCCCGCTCGACGGCGCGGGTCGAACTCCCACATCCCAAACGTGATCTAGTTGTACTAGTTGAGGTCGAACGCCGGATTGTCGTGTAGATCCGGCGGCTGCGGACCTCGTCACGCCAAAAGATAGACCCAAATTGAGAAATGAGTGTAGGTAAAAATCGAGAAAATAATAAAAAGTAAAGCTTAACCTTAGAGAAAAGTTCACGTGATTGTAGGGAGACATGACACAGCTATTCATCGACAAATAAAGACAAAGGTGAGCAAATTATACGTCCATAGGTACTCAATACTACAGTATGTCAAAAACTTCCATAGTAGATCGTGGCACATAATCTCGTAATATGCATCTTAGTTTAGAGGTAGCTCACAAAGTAGTTGTCGGGAGGGGGAGTCTCTGGGTCCTCATTTGTATTAAAGCAGCATATCAAAGTTTTGACATCCAAACTCGTTGGTCATCCTCTCCTGCTCTCGTTGTAACATAGGACCGTACATGACAGGAGGAAAAGCAGCACGCTTAACTGCTCTCTTGTGCACCATCAGGATCCAGGCTTGAATGCAAATGATGGTTGCGGCATTATGCACAAGATGGAGCTGGTCGGCCTACTCAAACAAGATCTAAGCATTACAAACGGTCTTATCGAACCCAACAAGTTCTACCAACATGAATCTAACACTACAGTAGAGCAGATGAGTTTCCCCTTACCTGGCAGATGATGGAGACGACCGGAAGTCGGAGAAGATGTGCACAGGCTCCACCGCGGCCGGAAACGACGACCCTAGTACGGCACCGGAGACCGAAGGGAGGAGCTCCTCGTCCAGAGCACGATGAGGGTCAAATGTGCGAGGCCAGATCTAGGTCGCCACAGCCGCTGCCGGTGCAAAAATTGGGGAAAGGGAAATTTTGAGAGGGGGAGAGGGTAACCAAAAAGGGAGGTTACCCCTTCCTTTGCCCCGCAACGCCGCTCGGATTTCGCATTCTCCCGCCATGCCGCTGCCGAGCGCCCGCGTGAACGCCGTTGTCGATTTTCGTCGCGCCCGGGCTAGTCCCTAGAAAAACTGTCAAACTGGTTGTTCCTCCCGGGCATGTCCTGAAGGTTTTTTCCCGAAATGGGGGAAATATCGCCCCAGCTTCTGCATCCAAAGGATGCACACGGCTTTTTTTTATTAGATTATTCACGAACCTTACAAGAAACAATACAAAAGATCAAACTCGAAGCAACCTTACTATACCTACAGTGGGATGAAGAGGGTGACAATACACTAACTCACATCATCCAAAACTAAATGCCTTCCCAAACCACCCAATAGCAGGTGAGAAACACATCCAGTCAAGCAAACTCTCAGCGCACGCCAGCACACACGCCACAGGAGTTGCTCCCGCCGTCTTCCTTGACTCCATCTTCAAGAGAGATCATCGCATTAACCTTGTAAGACCTGCCGTCGATGCCCCCATGACTCCATACGGCTCCATCCTCCTGCACGTATACATCATCCCGCATGTGTCGTCGATACCCTGCAGCACCATGCCACTGAGACTCAACGCCAACAAAGTGGTAGATGAACACCACTCCACCAAAATCCGCCAACATCCAGCAGTTGCTCCAAAAACGATGCCCCAAGAGGTAGAACGACGCAGGGCGCGCTGTCATCGTCCGATCCGGGAGACCCGAACCTAGGGTTCCCCCCGGAGCAGCACGAGTGAGAAACCGCAAACTGCATCGACGATGCCTTCAAGAAGGTAGCGGCGCGACACGTCGCAATCGTCCGCCAACCAAGGTCGGAACACGGTTTTCACCGGCAGTCGCGCTTCCCCAACTCGCCGAGTGTAGTGCCAAGACAGGCAAAGATGACGCCTTCGACAAGGTAACGACGTCGACCGACGCTGCCATCATCCGCCAAGACTGAAGTCGAGGCTCAGTTTTCACCGGCCGCCATGACACCCCGGACTAGATCACCATCGCCGGAGACCTGTGTGAGATCCCATGATCCCCCACACAGGACTACCAGCCTGGCCGACCACCTCCGACGATGAAGATGGCCGCCTCCACCGTCGAACCCGAGGCTGCTGCCCCGGGCGTCCTCGAGCCGCGGGAGAAACCCAAGGTCACCGCCCCGCACCGACGAGAAGCGGAGGAGATGGCGCAAACCGTCCCACCCAGCCACCACCGGTGTGCCACTGACGTGAGGCAAGGGAGGCTGCAGCACGCCGCCGCCCCACCTTCCTCCGACCGCCGCCGCCCCGCCATCACACGGGAGGCAGAAGGTCTACCGCCGCCACCATCCCATCCGCGCACGGGGGAAGCCCGCCGCCGCCACGCCCCGCGGCCTTTGCCCGGCGGCGCCGCCGGCGGCGGCGGCGGGAGGATTGGTCTAGGGTTTCGGGAGGAGTTGGGTGCGGGCAGTTGTTTTCTTCTGGCTTCTCTTCATTCCAAAGGTGCGGGCATGTCCCGAAGGTGCTTTAACAACCATGGTATGAAACAACGTGGAGACGACCGGGCATCCCAACAGCCCAAAAACTGCGCCTAGATGTGAGCCAAATGGTGTGCAGGCTATCAAACAGGCCCAAAGCATTCGTGTAGGTGCAGAGAGCTGCGCGTGTGTGATATCAGAACAACAACAACAAGGGCGGATGCATGCATGTAGCAAGCCGCTGAAACTCGAGGACTTGCACGTCCATGGCGTGTGCTTGCGGGACGTGGTCGGGGACGATGGCGGCGTGACGGAAATATGACAGGAAAAGGGCAGGTATTGAAGCATTGCTCACTCTGAGGATGCTAGCGCCCTTGGCTTGGACGGAGAGGGGATCGAGTCGATGGCGGATGATGGTGAATTGCGGAAACGCTCAGAAAGAAAAGAAAATAATACAAAAAGAAACATCTCACTGACTCGTGGGCTAGACCGATGGGGGGGGGGGGATAGTCGGGCTGTCCACGAGTTCTTCAGACCGGCCAATCTATGACCTACATTTGGTGGATGGATGGGTCGTCCGGCCTGAGTCGGTCCGGATGGGTCGTCCCGCTTGGGCATATTTTATTGGCATGCCTTTCCGCGCGGACGAAAATGATCTGGGATGGACCGTTTGGTTACGCTCGCTAGAGATTCCCTAAGGCCATCTCCAGCGCCCCTGCATCCGGACGGATTGTGTCCATCGCGGTCGGCCGCGTGGCCGAAAACGAGTCCCAACGCCCCCCCCCATCCGAACCGCGCCCTCCGGATGCCGTCCATTTTGGAGCAAATCCGGCCCAACTTTGGGTTGGATTTGCGGCAACACGGATAGGCCGCGAGTCCGCGGCGCGGGGCAATTTTTATTCCCTAGGCACTTTGGCCAGACAAAGAAGCAAGCTCGCGCTCTTCCCAACTCCCACCCTCGATGCCCCCCTCCGCCACCGCCTCGCTGCCTCCGCCTTCACCGGTCGATTCGGCCCCCAGTTTCATCCGCATAGAGGCCGCCCTTGTCTGCCACCGTCGCCGGAGTTGGCGGGTGACCAACCGGCATCATAGAGCATTGTGCCCAGCTCGGCGCACCCCCTGTGGTCCGTGCTGCCCGCAACCTGTTCGACCAAAGGCATCGCTGGTCGTCAAAGTAACTTGCAGGACTCGATGTCCTTTTTTTTCAATACCCATAGATGATCATTGGTTCCCATAGTTGGTGTACCATTTGTAGATCATGGCAATGGCTCGGATGAGTATTTCTACAACAATCTGATCGCACGTCCTCCAATGAGTTCAACGATGACTCTGACATCCTCATAGCCATGGCCCTTTTTGTCCATGATCAGGAGCAGCGCTTGCCGAAGTAAATGGGTTGGGTTAAGGGTCGCCTCCTGGCGGTTGAGAACGGCCAAGAGGAGGGCCATGCGCAACTATGGAGGGACTACTTTCATCGGCCGAACCCCATTTACAAGGAGCCGTGCTTTCGTCGATGTTTTCTGAAGTCAAGGGACATGTTTCTAAAGATCATACACAGCCTGTGGTGCTATGATGACTACTTCAAGTGCGATAGTTGTGTTGGAAAGGTGTTTCTTATGGTTTAAAATGGATCAGGGTTCATGGGTTCACTTTTTACTCTCTTTTTGGGTTGTATTAGGCACAAAAAATTCATCGAAGACATAATATTGGTGAAACTTAAACATGAGTTTGATAAGCATGCATATGGGCATCACATCCTAACATAGCCTCCCATACGGTAATCCTGGGATAAAAAAAATTAATTTTTCTCTTCTTAGTGGACAGTAATGCTTGACCCTTCAAGCCAGACATATGTGCATATCCTCATCTCGGGTTTAAAGCATCTTCAGTTGCATCCATCATATGTCGTTCGATAGCAACGCTGAATCGGGTGTATAGGGGCATTGACATCGGTAGCCACGTAATTATTGATGTGTAGTAACACCTTATGCCTCGATTCCTCAGATTTGAAAAAGTTCGACTATAGCGGTAAACGTTCCGCTAGAAAGCGGTAGACCGAAAGCGGTAAACTTTCCGCTAGAACGTTGATGATGTAGTTGTACATGACGTCGATCTCAGGGTCGAGTAGAAGTTCTCGCACAATGTCGAGGGGCGTATCTCCAGCAACTCGCAGTTTCATACACGTACAATGCTCAACAACATCTCGACTCCGTTCTAGCAGAGTTGCGAAAATTGATCTTCTGGATCCGGATGCCAGCAGCACTCCCACGTACTGGGTAGGGTTGTCTCCCTCCCTGTGCAGTTCTTTGCGGAACCGCACGGAGAGAAAAACTAGAGAAATATTTCTCTCTTTAATTGTATTTTTCTACTCCCAATTGGCCGGTATATATAGTATATAGGGGGAAAGGCCGCAAGGGGGGGGGGCTAGGATACTTGACTTGTCAAGGTGGGACAAAAGGATGGAGAGGTGGTGGTGCACCGGCCAGCCCCCTCCTATGCCCCGCACACCCCTCATCCAGCCCGGTCGCCCCCTTCCCTCAGGGTTCCCCTTTCGAAGTGTGATAAGAACATCCCTACTACACTACTACCTCCGTCATTGCAAGATGAAGACGGTGTTGCTATGAAGCTCAAGTCCAATGAAGTCACGATTGGACCAATGATAAGAGCTCGTGCGAAGCTACTCAAACAACAGGTGAACTTTTTCCTAAGTGATACTTTGATCGACGAGAACTTTATGCTGCCTAAGTCCTATTACTTATGTATGATCAGGTATGAAGAAGGAGCAAGCATCACACGGGGAGGAGAGGAGCAGCTGGACACGAAGCTAAACATGGAGCTGGACATGGAGCTGGGCATGAAGATATCCCATGGACGCGCGAGGGAGGAGAGGGAGGCATGCGCGAAGGAGGAAGAAGTCCAGGCCGGTGCCAGGCCCGGTCAGACCGGCCGCCACGCCGGCGCGCCCGGTCCCAGGCCCGGTCCAACCGGACTACACGCCGGACGAGCCCGGCGCCGACCGGATCCCCAGCTGGTGCCAACCGGGCGGGTGTACTGAGCCACACGACCCGCACCCGGTCACTACCCGGTCCCTGGCCCGGTTGAAACCGGACCACCCAGTCCCAGGCCCGGTCGACCGGTCCCCAGACCGGCCGTGCCCGAGTCTATCTCGACCAGATCCAATCTGGGTCGGTTTTGTATGTATCTTTTCGAGTCCTGGTCGTCCTGAACCCCTATATAAGTGCTCGGGACGCCCCCAACTTAGGTTGAGACCACGTTTAAGATAAACCCTAGTTCATAGTTGTTTGCTTTGCAACTCTATCGAATTTCTACACCATATTGCATTTCTTTGGTGCATACCCTGAAAGTTGTGCGATCTGCTGTTCCATTGGGAATTAGACGGTTGCAACTTACCGCTTCGTGGTCGGCGGCTACGTGCGCAAGTGTGTGGAGTTGCGAATATCTTGCAGGGTTGAGAGCTGTTGCATTGGCGACATGGACCAATTGAGAGACTTCGTTGCGTCATACAAGTTATCCTCCACTTCATCATCAAGTTATCTCCGTTGTGTTCATCCCGTGATCATCATCACCACCGTGCTTACTGAGAAGATCGGGCAACCCCTTATCATCTTGGTATCAGATTTCAGTGTTTCTTCGGTAAGCCATCCACAATCCACCCCATAGTTGAGTTGTGACTGTTTTCCTATCCTTAACAAGCCATAAAAAGTTAGGGTTAGGGTTTTCCATAGCCTTAGATTGCACTAATTTCGAGTTTTAGTTGCTTTTCGTAGTTGTTTTTGCATATCTTTTTCTTCCATCTAGTATTGTTAGGGTTTGTGTTTCCGCTATCATCTAGTGTTCAGTTTTGTTTCTCCGAGTCCACATAGCATACATTGTGCTTGTTCCCAACCATAGACACAGTCTTACTTTCCCAAAAGAGACTAGTTTTACCGCTCGACAGGCTGCTTGTTAGGTTTTCGGTGCTTTGCAATTTCTGTTGGCCGTGTTACAAGGAGAAGAGTCGTAAAATCAAAAAAAAAAAAATAGTGGAAAAAAGTGATTCAAAAAAAGAGAAAAAGAGTGGAAAAAAGGTGAAGTGCTACTAAGATCAAGTGAAGGCCTAGTTTACTTTTCTGCACCTGTAGTTGAGCAATCTTGTGCCTGTTTCGTTGAGCTTTGCTAGTGTCTCTCGAGTGCATTGCAACCTTTTCATCCATATAGTTGCATTGCCATATTTATCGCCTTGTGTGAGTATCATTGGTTGTCTACTGGCCGCCGCTAGAGCTTGTTATTGGTGCAAATAGGTAGCCCACCTACAACCCCACATATATCCTGCTTTGTCGTGTGATTTGTTCTTATACCCTTTATATTCGCTTCGCTACATCCATGCACTAGTTGTCGCTACAAGTGGTAAGCAATACTAATTCACTTTGGAGCGGTAAGATTTCCTTTTCTTATCAGTTTTGAGTGAGTTGTGAGAGTACCACCATATATTTTGTTTTAGTGCACTAACCTACTAACCATGTTTTCTAGTGATGAGAAAATTGTTAACCAGAAAAACAAGGATGCCGCTGATGTGATGACATGGAGGGAGTATGAAGCTCTTCGTAATGAGACGCGACGTGAATTCCGCACTCAGGATGAAGAAATTAAGGGGACCGTTCAGGAGGTTGCGCAGAAGCTGGATGCCACTAATGAGACCGTCAACAAGATGCAAGATCAAATGACGGATATTCAGCGTAATATTCAAGCGTTGACTCTAGCTGTTGATAATCTGACACTACAACAACAACATGAAGATGAAGATGTTGAGCTTCAAGATGAAGCACCTGGTGTTGGTCGTGGTGCTGAACATGGTAACCGTGGTCGTGGCTTTGTTGAACTCGAAGCTCGCCGTGCTTATCCACAACAGCAAGACGATGGTTTGGGTAAGCCATAGTTCTCAATACCCAAATTTGAAGGAGGTGCTGATGTTGAAGAATACCTCACTTGGAAGCTGAAAATTGAGAAGTTGTGGCGTCTACATGACTATACTGAAGATAGGAAGGTTAAGCTTGCTTCCTCTGAATTTGATGGCTATGCATTGCGTTGGTGGGATGGAGTTACACATGCTCGTCAGGAAGATAATGAATTGCCAGTTCTTACATGGCGGGAGATGAAGGCCATTATGCAAGCTCGTTTCATTCCCAGTAATTATTTACGATCTATATATGATAAGTTGACCCTATTGAGACAAGGTGTGAAGACTGTTGATACTTATTTCATGGAGATGGAGATGCTTATGCAGCGTGGCCGTGTCCGTGAGTCTCTTCATGTGACAATGCAGCGTTTTCTACATGGTTTGAAGTATGATATCAAAGGCATTGTTCGTTATCACAGTTACACTACTATGAATGAGTTGCTACATCATGCAAGAGAAGCTGAAGCACAGTTAGCTGAAGAAGCGCAAATCAAAGGACGTGCTACGTGAGCTGGACGCTACACGCCTAGGGCGCCTCCATCGGCGCCGACGCCATCTTCGCGCTCCGCACCGTTTGCTACTTTTTGTAGCAAGCCGTTTTCCAATGTGTACAACACAAAGAGGCCCGAATCTGCTGCAAGTACAAGTGGTTCTAGCATGTCTACGACGCGCAACCGTGATATGGCTTGTCATACATGTGGTGGCAAGGGTCACTTCAAGAGAGATTGTCCTAACCGCAAGGTCATGATTATCAATGAGGACAATGAGTATGAGACTGGAGATGATGTTGATCCATATGCTCCAGAAGATGATGACTATGACAGTCATGGTGTAGATGCTTATCCGTCTGAAGCTTGAACTATTGTTGTGTCTCAGTGTGCTCTTAATGTGTTGCCAAGTGCATCTACTCAGCGCTGCAATCTGTTCCAAACAAAGGCTTTAGTTGGTCCTGATAAAGCTTGCAAGGTCATTATTGATGGCGGGAGTTGCCGCAATTTAGCAAGCAAGGAGTTGTGTACCAAGCTGAAACTGAAGTATCTACCGCACCCGCATCCATAATATATTCAGTGGTTGAGCGACAATGGTGAGATGAAGGTAAACCACATGGTGCGTGTTGATTTTGAGATGGGATCGTATAAGGATTCCATTGATTTTGATGTGGTTCCTATGACGGTGTGTCACCTACTATTGGGTCGGTGATGCGTGCATTCGACACGTCCGTTGGGAACCCCAAGAGGAAGGTGTGATGCGTACAGTAGCAAGTTTTCCCTCAGAAAGAAACCAAAGTTTATCGAACCAGGAGGAGCCAAGAAGCACGTTGAAGGTTGATGGCGGAGGAGTGTAGTGCGGCGCAACACCAGGGATTCCGGCGCCAACGTGGAACCTGCACAACACAATCACAGAACTTTGCCCCAACGTAACAGCGAGGTTGTAAATCTCACCGGCTTGCTGTAAACAAAGGATTAGATGTATAGTGTGGATGATGATGGTTGTTTGCGAAAAACAGTAAAGAACAATTGCAGCAGTTTGTATTTCAGATGTAAAGAATAGGACCGGGGTCCACAGTTCACTAGCGGTGTCTCTCCCATAAGATAGCAGATGTTGGGTGAACAAATTACAGTTGGGCAATTGACAAATAAAGAAGGCATAACAATGCACATACATATATCATGATGAGTACTATGAGATTTAATCAGGGCATTACGACAAAGTACATAGACCGCTATCCAAGCATGCATCTATGCCTAAAATTTCCACCTTCGAAGTTATCATCCGAACCCCTCCAGTATTAAGTTGTAAACAACGGACAATTGCATTAAGTATGGTGCGTAATGTAATCAACACAAATATCCTTAGACAAAGCATCGATGTTTTATCCCTAGTGGCAACAAGACATCCACAACCTTAGAACTTTCCATCATCGTCCCAGATTTAATGGAGGCATGAACCCACTATCGAGCATAAATACTCCCTCTTGGAGTTACAAGTATCAACTTGGCCAGAGCCTCTACTAGCAACGGAAAGCATGCAAGAACATAAATAACATATATGATAGATTCATAATCAACTTGACATAGTATTCAATATTCATCGGATCCCAACAAACACAACATGAAGGATTACAAATAGATGATCTTGATCATGATAGGCAGCTCACAAGATCTAACATGATAGCACAATGGGGAGAAGACGACCATCTAGCTACTGCTATGGACCCATAGTCCAGGGGTGAACTACTCACACATCGATCCGGAGGCGATCATGATGGCGTGTAACTCACACGTTCGTTGGGAACCCCAAGAGGAAGGTATGATGCGCACAGCAGCAAGTTTTCCCTCAGAAAGAAACCAAGGTTTATCGAACCAGGAGGAGCCAAGAAGCACGTTGAAGGTTGATGGCGGCGGGATGTAGTGCGGCGCAACACCGCAGATTCCGGCGCCAACGTGGAACCTGCACAACACAACCAAAGTACTTTGCCCCAACGAAACAGATGAGGTTGTCAATCTCACCGGCTTGCCGTAACAAAGGATTAACCGTATTGTGTGGAAGATGATTGTTTGCGTGAAAACAATGAAAGAACAAGTATTGCGACAGATTTGTATTTCAAGTATAAAAGAATGGACCGGGGTCCACAGTTCACTAGAGGTGTCTCTCCCATAAGATAAAAGCATGTTGGGTGAACAAATTACAATCGGGCAATTGACAAATAGAGAGGGCATAACAATGCACATACATGTCATGATAAATATAGTGAGATTTAATTGGGCATTACGACAAAGTACATAGACCGCCATCCAGTATGCATCTATGCCTAAAAAGTCCACCTTCAGGTTATCAGCCGAACCCCTTCCAGAATTAAGTTGCAAAACAACAGACACTTGCATTAAGTATGGTGCGTAATGTAATCAACAACTACATCCTTAGACATAGCATCAATGTTTTATCCCTAGTGGAAACAGCACATCCACAACCTTAGAACTTTCCGTCACTCGTCCCGGATATCAATGGAGGCATGAACCCACTATCGAGCATAAATACTCCTTCTTGGAGTTAAGAGCAAAAACTTGGCCAGAGCCTCTACTAATAAAGGAGAGCATGCAAGATCATAAACAAAACATAGGTAATAACTTGATAATTAACATAACATAGTATTATCTATCCATCGGATCCCGACAAACACAACATATAGTATTACAGATAGATGATCTTGATCATGTTAGGCAGCTCACAAGATCCAACAATGAAGCACAACGAGGATAAGACAACCATCTAGCTACTGTTATGGACCCATAGTCCAGGGGTGAACTACTCACTCATCACTCCGGAGGCGACCATGGCGGTGAAGAGTCCTCCGGGAGATGAATCCCCTCTCCGGCAGGGTGCCGGAGGAGATCTCCGGAATCCCCCGAGATGGGATTGGCGGCGGCGGCGTCTCCGGAAGGTTTTCCGTATCGTGGCTCTCGGTCATCGGGGGTTTCGCGACGGAGGCTTTAAGTAGGCGGAAGGGCACCGCGGGGGGCCACACGAGGGCCCCACACCATAGGTCGGCGCGGCCAGGGCCTGGGCCGCGCCGCCCTAGTTTGGCGGCGCCTCGTGGCCCCACTTTGACTCCTCTTCGGTCTTCTGGAAGCTTCGTGGCAAAATAGGACCCTGGGCGTTGATTTCGTCCAATTCCGAGAATATTTTGTTACTAGGATTTCTGAAACCAAAAACAGCGTAAAAACAACAAGCCGGCTCTTCGGCATCTTGTTAATAGGTTAGTTCCGGAAAATGCACGAATATGACATAAAGTGTGCATAAAACATGTAGATATCATCAATAATGTGGCATGGAACATAAGAAATTATCGATACGTCGGAGACGTATCAGCATCCCCAAGCTTAGTTCTGCTCGTCCCGAGCAGGTAAAACGATAACAAAGATAATTTCTGAAGTGACATGCCATCATAACCTTGATCATACTATTTGTAAACATATGTAATGAATGCAGCGATCAAAACAATGGTAATGACATGAGTAAACAAGTGAATCATAAAGCAAAGACTTTTCATGAATAGTACTTCAAGACAAGCATCAATAAGTCTTGCATAAGAGTTAACTCATAAAGCAATAAATCAAAGTAAAGGTATTGAAGCAACACAAAGGAAGATTAAGTTTCAGCGGTTTCTTTCAACTTGTAACATGTATATCTCATGGATAATTGTCAACATAGAGTAATATAACAAGTACAATATGCAAGTATGTAGGAATCAATGCACAGTTCACACAAGTGTTTGCTTCTTGAGGTGGAGAGAGATAGGTGAACTGACTCAACATAAAAGTAAAAAGAATGGTCCTTCAAAGAGGAAAGCATTGATTGCTATATTTGTGCTAGAGCTTTTATTTTGAAAACATGAAACAATTTTGTCAACGGTAGTAATAAAGCATATGAGTTATGTAAATTATATCTTACAAGTTGCAAGCCTCATGCATAGTATACTAATAGTGCCTCGCACCTTGTCCTAATTAGCTTGGACTACCGGATCATTGCAATACACATGTTTTAACCAAGTGTCACAATGGGGTACCTCCATGCCGCCTCGTACAAAGGTCTAAGGAGAAAGCTCGCATTTTGGATTTCTCGCTTTTGATTATTCTCAACTTAGACATCCATACGGGACAACATGGACAACGAGATAATGGACTCCTCTTTAATGCATAAGCATGTGGCAACAATTATTATTCTCATATGAGATTGAGGATATATGTCCAAAACCGAAACTTCCACCATGAATCATGGCTTTAGTTAGCGGCCCAATGTTCTTCTCTAACAATATGTATGCTCCAACCATTAAGGTGGTAGATCTCTCTTACTTCGGACAAGACGGACATGCATAGCAACTCACATGATATTCAACAAAGAGTAGTTGATGGCGTCCCCGAAACATGGTTATCGCACAACAAGCAACTTAATAAGAGATAAAGTGCATAAGTACATATTCAATACCACAATAGTTTTTAAGCTATTTGTCCCATGAGCTATATATTGCAAAGGCGAATGATGGAATTTTAAAGGTAGCACTCAAGCAATTTACTTTGGAATGGCGGATAAATACCATGTAGTAGGTAGGTATGGTGGACACAAATGGCATAGTGGTTGGCTCAAGGATTTTGGATGCATGAGAAGTATTCCCTCTCGATACAAGGTTTAGGCTAGCAAGGTTATTTGAAACAAACACAAGGATGAACGGTGCAGCAAAATTCACATAAAAGACATATTGTAAACATTATAAGACTCTACACCGTCTTCCTTGTTGTCCAAAACTCAATACTAGATATTATCTAGACTCTAGAGAAACCAAATAGGCAAACCAAATTAGCAAGCTCTAAGTGTTTCTTCATTAATGGGTGCAAAGTATATGATGCAAGAGCTTAAACATGAGCACAACAATTTCCAAGTATCAAGTTATCCAAGACATTTTAGAATTACTACATGTAGCATTTTCCAATTCCAACCATATAACAATTTAACGAAGAAGAAACTTCGCCATGAATACTATGAGTAAAGCCTAAGGACATACTTGTCCATATGATACAGCGGAGCGTGTCTCTCTCCCATACAGTGAATGCTAGGATCCATTTTATTCAAACAAAACAAAAAAACAAAAACAAACCGACGCTCCAAGCAAAGCACATAAGATGTGACCGAATAAAAATATAGTTTCAGGGGAGGAACTCGATAATGTTGTCGATGAAGAAGGGGATGCCTTGGGCATCCCCAAGCTTAGACGCTTGAGTCTTCTTAGAATATGCAGGGGTGAACCACCGGGGCATCCCCAAGCTTAGAGCTTTCACTCTCCTTGATCATATTGTATCATACTCCTCTCTTGATCCTTGAAAACTTCCTCCACACCAAACTCGAAACAACTCATTAGAGGGTTAGTGGACAATAAAAATTAACATGTTCAGAGGTGACACAATCATTCTTAACACTTCTGGACATTGCATAAAGCTACTGGACATTAATGGATCAAAGAAATTCATCCAACATAGCAAAAGAGGCAATGTGAAATAAAAGGCAGAATCTGTCAAAACAGAACGACTCCGTAAAGATAGATTTTATTGAGGCACCAGACTTGCTCAAATGAAAATGCCCAAATTGAATGAAAGTTGCGTACATATCTGAGGATCACTCACGTAAATTGGCTTAATTTTCTGAGTTACCTACGGAGAATTAGACCCAGATTCGTGACAAGCAAAGAAATCTGTTTCTGCCACGATAATCCAAATCTAGTATTTACTTTACTATCAAAGACTTTACTTGGCACAACAAAACACAAAACTAAGATAAGGAGAGGTTGCTACAGTAGTAAACAACTTCCAAGACTCAAATATAAAACAAAAATACTGTAGTAAAAACATGGGTTGTCTCCCATAAGCGCTTTTCTTTAACGCCTTTCAGCTAGGCGCAGAAAGTGTATATCAAGTAACATCAAAGGGTGGTGCATCTACAGCGGGGTTTGGAGTTTTCTCAACCAAGCATAGTATATTGGATACATAAGTTTCAGCGTCTCCCTTTTCATTAGTCTTGGGCTTGCTACTCTCATCGAACAAATTTTCAGGAACAAGCCAAGCATAGTTATTTTCTAGTGCATCATTCATAGCTAGGAGTTTACATGGTATTGGTGCTTTGATCTCCCCACCATCATTAGCATTATTAGTGTATTTTATTCTATACATATCCATTTTTCAAGTGTTCTTTTAAAGTCGGTATAAAAGCCAAGCCTCTTATGCTTAATAAAAACTTTTCTAGCTTCTATAGCTATATCTTCAAATTCTCGCACTAAGACTTTTAGAAAAAATCTCTCTTCTCTCCCCGCTCCATATCGGAAAGTGTAAGAAACATGTGTTGTATCATGGGGTTGAGACTAATAAATCTAGCTTCCATCATGCGTACCAAACAAACGAGAGGCATCTTCATAAGTAGGGACAGCTTTTGCAAGTGGTATATCTTTAAGATCTTCATGCATACTAACATGGGTGAAAAATTCTTCTATATTATCTCTTCCAATTATAGACCCTTGTCCCACGAGATATATCTTTTACAGTAAAATTAAGAGGAAACATGTTGAAATAAGTAAAGCAAATGCAAGTAACTAATTTTTTTGTGTTTTTGATATAGAGTGCAAGACAGTAAATAAAGTAAAGCTAGCAACTAATTTTTATGTGTTTTGATATAATGCAGCAAACAAAGTAGTAAATAAAATAAAGCAAGACAAAAACAAAGTAAAGAGATTGGGAAGTGGAAACTCCCCTTGCAGCGTGTCTTGATCTCCCCGGCAACGGCGCCAGAAAAAGAGCTTGATGGCGTGTAACTCACACGTTTGTTGGGAACCCCAAGAGGAAGGTATGATGCGCACAGCAGCAAGTTTTCCCTCAGAAAGAAACCAAGCTTTATCGAACCAGGAGGAGCCAAGAAGCACGTTGAAGGTTGATGGCGGCGGGATGTAGTGCGGCGCAACACCAGAGATTCCGGCGCCAACGTGGAACCTGCACAACACAACCAAAGTACTTTGCCCCAACGAAACAGGGAGGTTGTCAATCTCACCGGCTTGCTGTAACAAAGGATTAACCGTATTGTGTGGAAGATGATTGTTTGCAGAAAACAGTAAAGAACAAGTATTGCGACAGATTTGTATTTCAAGTATAAAAGAATGGACCGGGGTCCACAGTTCACTAGAGGTGTCTCTCCCATAAGATAAAAGCATGTTGGGTGAACAAATTACGGTCGGGCAAGCTGACAAATAGAGAGGGCATAACAATGCACATACATGTCATGATAAATATAGTGAGATTTAATTGGGCATTACGACAAAGTACATAGACCGCCATCCAAGCATGCATCTATGCCTAAAAAGTCCACCTTCGAGTTATCATCCGAACCCCTTCCGGTATTAAGTTGCAAAACTACGGACAATTGCATTAAGTATGGTGCGTAATGTAATCAACAACTACATCCTTAGACATAGCATCAATGTTTTATCCCTAGTGGCAACAGCACATCCACAACCTTAGAACTTTCTCGTCATCGTCCCGGATATCAATGGAGGCATGAACCCACTATCGAGCATAAATACTCCCTCTTGGAGTTAAGAGCAAAAATTTGGCCGAGCCTCTACTAATAACGGAGAGCATGCAAGATCATAAACAACACATAGGTAATAACTTGATAATTAACATAACATAGTATTCTCTATCCATCGGATCCCGACAAACACAACATATAGTATTACGGATAGATGATCTTGATCATGTTAGGCAGCTCACAAGATCCAACAATGAAGCACAATGAGGAGAAGACAACCATCTAGCTACTGCTATGGACCCATAGTCCAGGGTGAACTACTCACTCATCACTCCGGAGGCGACCATGGCGGTGAAGAGTCCTCCGGGAGATGAATCCCCTCTCCGGCAGGGTGCCGGAGGAGATCTCCGGAATCCCCCGAGATGGGATTGGCGGCGGCGGCGTCTCTGGAAGGTTTTCCGTATCGTGGCTCTCGGTACGGGGGGTTTCGCGACGGAGGCTTTAAGTAGGCGGAAGGGCAACGCGGGGGGCCTGGGCCAGGGCCTGGGCCGCGCCGCCCTAGTGTGGCGGCGCCTCGTGGCCCCACTTCGACTCCTCTTCGGTCTTCTGGAAGCTTCGTGGCAAAATAGGACCCTGGGCGTTGATTTCGTCCAATTCCAAGAATATTTCGTTACTAGGATTTCTGAAACCAAAAACGAGCGAAAACAACAACTCGGCTCTTCGGCATCTTGTTAATAGGTTAGTTCCGGAAAATGCACGAATATGACATAAAGTGTGCATAAAACATGTAGATATCATCAATAATGTGGCATGGAACATAAGAAATTATCGATACGTCGGAGACGTATCGGATCATGGCGATGAAGAGACCTCCGGGAGATGATTCCCCTCTCCCGGCAGGGTGCCGTGAGGCGATCTCCCGAATCCCCCGAGATGGGATTGGCGGCGGTGGCGTCTGCGGAAGGTTTTCCGTATCGTGGCTCTCGGTGCGGGGGTTTCGCGACGGAGGCTTTAAGTAGGCGGAAGGACAGGTCAAGAGGCGCCACGGGGGCCCCACACAACAGGGCCGCGCGGGCCCCTTGCTGGCCGCGCCGCCCGTTGTGGCAGCGCTCGTGGCCCCACTTCGTGACTCCTTCGGTCTTCGGAAGCTTCGTGCAAAAATAGGCCCCCGGGCGTTGATTTCGTCCAATTCCGAGAATATTTCCTTACTAGGATTTCTGAAACCAAAAACA